>NC_058403.1:124232716-124365876 GCF_002201575.2 Neomonachus schauinslandi
ACCGCCCCCAGCTCCCTAGGGGAAGGAGTAATCTGGGAGTAATCACTAATTAGGAGTAATCAGTGAACTCCAGCCTCTTGGCATGGTGACTGGTTCGGGGATGAGCATGTGACCTAGGTTGGGATCAATCAGAATGACCCTCAAGATGGGAACCAAGAAGTGAATCTCCCTGTTGCTGTTGTAGTGAGAACAATGGACCTGCTGCCCATGAAGGGAGATCATGAGGCCAATCCCCAGGAAGAGGGGTAGAGGCTGAGTCTGGCTAGCATATTGACTCCAGCCATGCCTGAAACCAGCACCACACTGTTCTTACAATTACACGGGCCACTAAGGGGTGCGTATATGTGTGCATATGCATTGGTTCTGCTTACTGTCACTCAGAACCAAAAGAATCATCACGGATGCAGCCATAAGCTCAGGTTAGAGAGAAGAGAAAGTGCTAGACTAGGGTGTTAGATAAACCTGGCCTCAGATCCTGGCACCACCACAGGGCAGCTGTGTGGGTCTGAATAAGCCACTTAGGTTCCACAAGCCCCAGCTTCCTCACCTGCAAAACAGGCATAATTCATGAGCTGATGTATGTGGAAATGGAGGCTCCGTGGATATTGGTAGAATCTATGGCGCTTACACTCGATGCTGTGGGAGACGCTGCAGCACTCTGGGCAGAGAGCTCGCTCTAAGGAAAATGTGCATTATGTTCATCAGCCTGGGCACAGTACAGGCTGGAGAGAGGGAATGATGCCCGCCCGGGGAGCCCATCGCATACTGCTCTCCAGGTGGAGAAGCGACAACACACCCCGTGGGTGTGGTGTCAGATGTCGAGGAGAGAGTTGAGGTCTCTTTCACACCATGGACCGCACCTGCCAGGGGGTTGCTGAAAAGGAAGTCATCTGCACCTCTGCTGCCCTTCCCCGAGTAAAACAGATAAATGACCCCTTCCCTTTTTCTCTGGGACTGGTTGGCGAATTAACTCTGAGCTCTACAAACTACTTTGTACTCCCCATGGAAAAACTGTGCTGTAGCTATAAGGGGTGATTAATTTTATGTCTCTAAATGTCTCAGTATCATTTGCCAAAATGATGATTTATTATTTAGACAACCTTTATATTTCTAAGGGGCTTTAAAATCTCTTATAGTGGTGAATGAAATAAAACTGACTAGGGCCCTGAAAAACAGGAGTGGTGAAAAAATGCACAAGGAGCTGGGGGTTATTTATCCAGAACCAGAGAAGGCAGATGAAGGACACAGCAAGCATCGTCAATTACATGCAAAGCAGTATGGCTGAGGAGAGGCCCACGTCTTGCCCCTATCTGATGAGGGGAAAAGAAATGAGGAAAAAAGATGGCAATGCATCCAGACTGATTTAGGCTAGACATCAAAACAGTAACAGGAAGAACTTCCTAAACATATACTGCTTCTAAGCTAGGCATCTGAAAACGTTTTCCAGCACATTTTATGGCATAATCCTACCTGGGAGAAAATACAATATAGAAATACAATATAGAAAGCCAATGCAGATCTGATCAAAGAATGACCATATTCTTTGAGGAATGGCAGAGGATGAAAAACATGGTAGAAAACTGGGAGGCAAGCATATTATTTCTTTAAGGAAGAAAAAGCCACCACTGTGTGCCATGAGCCAAACCATGGTGGAAGGTGGAGACTGGGGTATATATAAACATACAGAGGAAATGTGGAGATGACCTGGAGGCACCATGTGTTGAGTAAGAACCACCGAATCCACCTCCTTTCCTTCTTGAAAGTCTTCCTAGGCCACTAGATGATGGTGTATGTGGATCTCAGTAAAGCACTTCATGAAATGGCAGATCAGCTGGAGAGCTTCGGGCAGAGACAAGTACAAATTGATGGATTCACAGCTGACAGAATGGTAGCCAAAGAGGGCCCAGTGGAAGCAGCATCTCCTGCAAGATTTCACAGGCTCTGCCCTCTTTGGCATTTTCATCAACCACTTGGATGAAACCCTACAAGGGACACTCATCCAATCTCAATTGCTGGGATGCTCAGCCAAAACCAACCAGATGAAATGAACAGTCCTGCATGCTTAGGTTCAAAACGATCCCATCAGAGCTAGAATAGATCTGGCTTGATGGGCATCGATGTTGCCGAACTGCAGACCAACCACCAAGCTTGTGGAGTTGACTGACAGATGATCCCCCACCTCCAGGGTGCCCTCCTTGGAGCAGGATTCCCCAACAGACAGGCCCCTGACCGTGTCCTTTGGTTTTGAAGGTGTAAAGCCTTGAACCCTAGGGCTCACTATAGGAATGGTCGCATGCCCCTTCAGTCACTGACCTAGGGCCTGCCTGGGTTCTGTCTCATGAGAACGTCAAGTGATTGCTTGTGTTCCTGTTATCTACTGTGTGTAACAAATCACCCTGGAGATTCAGTGGCTTGAGACAATAATGTGTTATTCTGCCTCACGGTTCTGCACATTGACCGGGTTTCTGCTGGGTAGTCCTTACCCGGGGTTGCTCAGAACACCTCAGTCAATGTTGGTAGAAGCTACAGCCAAGAAAGCTCTTCCCAGTTTGATGCCCAAGTGGCCCACTCACATGGCTGGCAGCTGGTGCTGGCTGGCATTTGGGAGCTCACCCGGGGCTGTCAACTGGAGTCCCTCCACGGGGCCTCTCCATGTGGCTTGGGCATCTTAAAACATGGCAACCGGGTGCCCGGAGTGAGCGTTCGAAGAGCGGAGTTCCCAGAGCCCCAGGTGGAAGCTGTGAGGCTGCATATGACCTAGCTTCAGAAGTCCCAGAACCTCACTTCTGCTGCATTGTATGGGTGGAATGAGTCACCAAGACCAGTCCAGATTCAAGGGGAGGAGCATGAGATGCTAGGGCTGGAACAGGCCCACTGCTGAAGAGCAGGTGGGCTGGCAGATACTGTTGTAGCCATCTTTGAACAGTATAATGGGCCACAGGTTTGAAAACATGAAGCACCACAACGAAAAGGATTGCAACTGGCAAGGGTACAGTGCTACTGTGGGTCACACCATGCTAACCCCAGACCTAGACCCTTCAAGTCTGATGTGCACCAACTGGCACTCAGCCCCAGCGTGTTCAACATCTGGTCTCCACCTTCCCGTCTCCTTCCAGACACCCACTTGCTTCCCAACACTTGACCCCCAGCCGGTCCTGTCTCACTGCCATCTCCACCCTGGCATGCCACGTCAACAGGAATTAACCGCCTCACCATGCTGGACACACAGAGAACCAACCACCACTCCGCTGAATGCAAGAACCCAGTATTACAACAACCACAACAACAAAGTATGGTTCTTTTTGCAAATATTCAAAGAAAACATTCAGGGAAATCAGATTTGTTTTGGATTATTGTGTGAGTTTGCAAGCTGAAGAATTCAATGGTCATAAAGCTCCTGTACTTGTTCCAAGTGTCAGTGCATGTGCCTTTTAAAAAGCAGGAGCAGATGCTGAGGGAAGGGTGGACGGAAGGCCTTCAGCATCTGTGCTAACAGATCATGTCTGACCTCCTCTCTACCATGGCTCCCTGCTACCCTACCGGCTGTCCCTCTGCCGTTGAAGGCACCTGTTTGTGACATCATAGCCTGTTGCCTTGGAAACTGATGCTGTCACCGACTCTGACTTCAGGTAATAGAATTTCTTTGTATTTACAATTTCCTGAGAGGACATCAGTGTGGATCTTCCCACGTATGATGTTCAGTGCGACACTCAGCAGTTCCCTGAGTAGTCATTAGGTTCCATGTCCCGGATTGCCTCGCGGGAATAGTAGAAAGAACCTGCCTTTACTTTGGCCAAGCCAGGTCTTAGTTTCCCCGTCTGTAAAATGGAAATGAGAAGGCTTAGCCCTTCAGGTTACTATGACACATACTTGAGGGTCAGGTGTTGCAGAGTCTGGGGCAAGGCAGGGGCTCAGCAGGCAGGCCTTCTCTTCTCCGAGCCCCCCAGAGCTATCTTAAAGAGCATGCTTGGCCCCTTTCGGCAGGAGCCCTGGCAGGTACTGGGGAGCTGGGACGGCAGCTGGAAATTCTGAGCTCCTGAGAGAGCCAAGCTGATATCAACTCTGCGGCGCCCTGGTCCCCTCCCTCTCTTTCTCTCTTCTTTCTCTGTCCTCACTCTCCAATTCATTCTGCCAAGTGCTTCTAGCCAGAAAGGGCCACGTAAAGCAGGCAAAGGACATCCTCAGCCCCACTCCACCTCCCCATCTTCCTCTGTAACTTTCCGCCCTCCTTTTCTTCCTTCCCTCTCTCCCTCCATACCTCCCTCTCTCCTTCCTTCCCTTCTTCCAACACCCCACAGTCCAGAACCTGACCCTCCTTTAGTCCAGAAAGATCTCTCTCCCACCATCTTGGGCACTCACCTTCTAGCCCCAGGGGCCCCATCCAAGAAGACTCCAGAAGCCCTGGATGCTCAAGGCAGGCTCTGAGGATTGCATAGGGGCTTCCCTCCAGCCTCTTGGATGGGTCCCCACCCCAGACTGCTAGAGAAATGTGCTGGTCTTCTCTGGAAACATCTTGCTCCTTCCAGTTCTCAAGTCTAGAGTGACCTCCTCCACCCTCTCCCTTCTGTGCAAGCTTGGCCCACTCCACTCCCCACATGAATTACTCACAGAAGACACTTCCCTTCTGGGAGACCCTGGCCTGTCCTTGTTTTCTGGACACTTCTCTCTGAATTTGCTTCCTCCATTAAGGAGGCAGGTGAGTCATCTACACCAGTTCACACCTTCTCCTGAGAGATTTAATAGCTTTTAAAAGCAAAAGCAATCATCTGAGAGGCCACAGGCCGAGGGGCAAGCTACTCAAGCCTTTCAACCCAATGTCTGGAAGCTTGCAGGGTGAAGGGAACTAGGAAACCAGGTGATCCCAGGGGCATGAGAGGTGGACCAGTCCACCCACCGAGGGCGCTTCTGCTTCCCTCTTGGCCGGATCTGAGGCAAGGGTGCAAGTCCTGCTGAGAAATCAGCCCAGTATGATCCTTGGGTAGACCATCTGGGTTCATTTATCCCAAGTCAAAGCCACAATCTGCCACCCCAGTTCCCACGAATCATCCCAGCACTTCTGAGAAGGACACAAATCTCTTCCAAGGTGATTGGGGAAAAAAAAAAATTTAACAGCAAAATGTATGCTATTTAAAAACAGAAGGGTCCCTGATGTAATTTAGATCTGTCGTCTGTGCAAAATGAGGCAAAATAAAAAAGGAACGTGCTTTGGTGCTGGATGGCTCATCAGAACAAGGAGGGAGAGGCTGGAGGAGTCTTGTTCACAAATGGTATGGAATAATATCCTACACCTTAAAATAAGAATCATGGGCATTCCTGAAGGGTCAGGGCAAGGTCCTGACTTTAGAGAGTAAATCCTTTCATAATGGGAATGAGAAAGGAATCCTACATGTTGGTTAGTGCCCCCACCATCCTGCACACACCATCAGCTTGTCACAGCTCAGCTCACCTGAAGCCAAGGTCTCAGTGACAGGTGGTCAGTGTCAGAGGGGAGAGATGCCAGGGGCCCAGGAGCCTAGGCTACAGGGTGTCTCTGGAGTATACCCATGCCTGGGGGACAGCCCTGAAGCCTCCAGTGTGGTGACATGGCCGGTGGGGACCAGGAGACCAGGTTCCAGGCAGGAGGGCAGTGGGAGCCTGCCAGCCGAAGCACCCCTTTGGACCTGGCATACATTCCCCAATTCCGGAAGTGGAGCAGGGAAACCTCCCAGACAGCACAAGGCCTTTGGTGACACCTCTTCCTCCCACCTGCCCCATTTTAACACTGTCTCACTTCCTGTGTGACCAATATTCTCCTGGATACAGGGTCTGGGAGGGGCTCCTCTGCTCTTAGTGGCCCCAAATTCTGACCCCCCCCAACCTCTGTGCTCCACACAACTGCCCCAAAAGCAGGGAGAAAGGGGGAGACCCAGAGGGCTGGACCCCAAGGACACGACAAATAGCGCAAGCTGCCCCGCCTCCCAGTTTCCCCAGTTTCACGGTGCCCACCTGGAGCCTCTGCCTCCTATAGAGGAACAGGTTTCTGTTTGCAGCGAAAGAGACCAGGCGTCCTCCGGAACAATCACAGAGCCAGGCCTCTCCCCCTCCTCACCTATGGCTCAGGGGTGGTTGTTCGCTTCTGAATTTTGTCTTCTTGCGTTATTACAATCTAGCCTTAGAGTACTTTTGGTTTCTGGATTTCACGTTTTTTCTTGTCCATTTGGGTTTACCCTTTTATTCCACCATTATTTTTATCCCTATCTTTTATCTTTACTTGAGCCATTTTCACTTTTCACACATTCTTTGAAGCAATTCAATGCCCTGGTTGTTACCACTTTATGATCATTTTTCTAATGTCTCTAGATTCTTAATTTTAACGTTTTTCCTTAATTTTTAAAATCGTTCTGCCTTTCAAAGCTTTTCGATTTTTGTTCCCTTTATCCAGCCACGGAACAGCAGGTGCAAATGTTGGGAGGCAGGAGGAAGCACGTGGGGAGTGCCAGGAAGAGGGGAGGCAGCCAGGGTGGGGGGTGCCCCGCAGGTGGCCCAGGCAAACAGAAGTAAATAAAAAACAGCACCAAGAACTTGCTGTTGAAGAAGCGCTTCAGCCCTAATTATTCTAGCCGCCTGTCTCTGTGTAGAAGAATGTGGACAATTTTTGACCTGTGATCAGAGAGCCCAGCCTCCATGACCAGAAAAGTAACTCTCAGGTATCTCTGTCTCCACTTCATAAAGGCAGCCAGTTTCTGGTCCAAGGAGCCACTCTCTAAACGCTGGAAGGAAGGAGGGAAGGACAGGAAGGTAGAGAAGAAGGAGGATTTTCTGAGCTTTCGCCCCTGTCCCTGGCCTGCGGAGGGGTTGTGATGGCGCAGCAGGGACACCACCACCTGCTCTCCAAACCAGCACGCTCTTCCTCACTCCACTTCTCAGCAGGTGTCTGGGTGGGACCACTGGAGAGAGGAAGGGACGCATCACCCCGGGGCTGAGGGAGATAGGAATGGGGGTGCTGTCTCTTTCATCGGCACAGGTCCCCAAGTGATGAGAGGGGACAGAGTTCCCGATGGCTTCATTGGCCTGCGATATGAGGAAGAAATAAACTCTATCTTGTTGGATGACACATTTGGGATCAGTTGTTACAGCAATTAGCTGACACTGGCCAGAACGGAAATTGGCACCAGGAGTGTCCGTCTGTCCCCTGAGCTGGGCCCATCCCAGCAAGACACAGACCAGGAGGTGGGGGTGACAAGACCAGGGTAGGGAAGGAGGCCACCGTCCTCCGGGCTGCCTGTCACAGGGAAGCACCACACAAGGGCAGAGATGAGAGGCACAGGGCTGCGGGAAAACTGTGGGCAGCCACCTTGCCCACAACAAGAAGCTGTAAGGGCAGTGTCTCTGCAGCTTCCCGTGGGTGCAAAGTGGAGACCAAGCTTCTCCAAGCAGGCCCCCCACACTCTAGCCTTGAAGGAGAAGGGAAAGAAGAGGCACAGGGAAGAAAGGAAGCATTGATTGAGTGCCTACTACATACCCAGCACTGTAGTGGGCGCCAGACATATGTCATCTTATACTGAAATCCCGATAAGGAGGTATTACTCATTCCATTTTGCGGAGGTCGAGATGACTGCCCGAGGCCCACACCTCAGGAACGGCCCAGTGAAGATGGGCACCTGCTCTCTGAGACCACCCAAGGAAGACCATTCTACGTCCCTCATGGTGTTGCGGGGGGGGGCGGTCAGTGAGAGGGCATGACCGCTGGCTGACACACGAGCTGGCCTTGGGCAGTGGAGTCCCCTCACCCCTCCTTCCCTGTCCTTGGAACGTACACTCTGCCCACGTCCCCACAGTGGTAGCCATTTTCAAGGACAGAGCCTTGAGAGAGCAATGTGGTGTTGAGGCCATCTGGAGGGTATACACGACTGAACCCTGTTAAGGCCTCTGTATTGACTTTTAAGATTCTGGTAGAGATCTATGTGTCTTGTGACGTATAGTGTGTCTTCCGTATGAGACAAGCCTCATACAGAAGTTCCCTTATTAAACCTGCCACCTACTGATCTGGAGTGGTCTGCCTCTTTCTTTGGTCTCTCTTTGCCCTCCAAATGGGGCGCAGTTTGCGAACCAGCACTTGGGAAATGGGGAGTCACCAGTGGGGTGCACACCCTGCCTACCCCTGCCAGCTTGTGCAAAGCACTAATGCACAAACAGGAGGCTCCAGCCCTGAGGCACAGAAAGAACAGACAGGCACCAAATGGAAAACCCCGATGTATTGCCCAAAAGTAAGACAGAGATGTGTTGATGCCTACCCAACTCCCATTTCTCTGTATTCAGTGAGGAGCTCATCCCTACATCTAGCAAAACTCCCACCTGGCAAAGCATTCTCCTGTCTGGTACCCCATGTATAAATCATTTCTATCCTGCTCAGATGACCACTTCTACTCATAAACTGACCACTAGCTATCTCATGGTAGTCTGCAGATTGAATCTGCCCCCACTTCTCACCTCTACCCCGTTTCCAGCCAGGATGCCTGCTCCCCTCTGCCCCTCAGCCTCTGATCAGCTCCCTGCTCACCCTAAAACACAATCCTGCCGGAGGGGAGGCCAGATGCCAGAGGGCTCTCAGGGAACCATAGCACTGTGCTCAGCAGCATGGTCACGCCATGCTCAGGTCACCTATCACAAGCCAAGGGAACCCCCCCACCCCACCTGGCTGTCTGCCTGTCAGGCTCTTAAACATAGCACCAGGGACTTCCAACCTCATTACCCGGGAGCCAGCCACAGGTTTCACTTCCTGTGGAGTGACAAGTCAAAGGAAGGTGAAAGCGAAATCTATAGCCATGGCCTTGTAATCACCCAGGCGTGTGAGATAACCACCCGCAGGCATATCCTGGTACCTGGTTATGTCTTCCCTCTCTATGCCCTTCCTCATGGCTCTTAGAAGAGTCGGGGGAATGGATAACCCCGTATTCTTGGGTGAGCCAGGAATGGGGCAGGGAGGGGAAACACTGGAGAGCTACCTGTTTGAGAAGTAGGTGGTTGGGAGCCCAGGCACAAGATCTTGAGAGGTGTCTGTGAACCTGGCTAGGCATGGAGGAGCTCCTCCACCTGTCGGGGCACCTTCTTACTCTGGGCCAGGTCGGGGGTTGGACTTGATCCCCCTCTATAGGGATAATCACTCAGCCAGCCTTGAGCCAAGGAACTGACATGATCCACTAGAATCAATCACGTCCGCTGTGACTGGATGGGGCAGCTTGCATTCCCACAGCATGTCCCAGGTCCAGAGCTAAGCGCTTCATACACACTGGCTCCAGTTCCTACTCCACAACCTCTTACTGAAGAACCCAGAGGGGAGGAGGCCGAAGCCTGCACCCCCACTGGACTAGGGATGAAGATGAGTGGCTTTCCACGCTCACCAGCAGGGAAATGTGAGCCAGTTCTCTGACCCCCAGCACCACATCTCTCCCACGGAGGCAACCTTTCAGTGTAAGGCCAGAGAGGGACTCTGCGCAGCCCCTCCACCATGACAGAGAAACAGGGCCACCCAGCACCAACCAAAGTCACCACACCACACACCTCCTTCCCAGCCACGCCGGCCACAGGCCTGGGGAGCCAGGTGCTAAGAGCATCAGGGCGGCTGGCCCTTTAAGGGATGAAGGAGCTGCATTAACTCTAGAATTGGAGATTTATTGATATTGCTGTGTCGAGAACAAGTACCAGGAGTGTGCTCTCCAGTCGTCCCCAATTTCTAGGGCCACAAAGCAGGCGTATCGGCAGACGGAGTGAGGCCTTCAACCATTATTTTTAAACTTTATTTTTTATTTACAAAAACAGGCAAGCCAGGAACAGGCCAGAGTTGAAAGACTTTATTTTGGGGACGCCTGGGTGGCTCAGTCGGTTAAGCGTCTGCCTTCAGCTCAGGTCATGATCCCAGGGTCCTGGGGTCGAGCCCCGAGTCAGGCTCTCTGCTCAGTGGGGAGTCTGCTTCTCCCTCTCCCTCTGTAATCTCTCTCTCTCTTGCTCTTGCTCAAATAAATAAATAAAATCTTTAAAAAAAAAATAAAGACTTTATTTTTTTTTAATATTTATCCTGGTTACTGAGGGTTTTGGTGCTCCCTTAAATTGTGCACCCAAGGTGAGTGCCTCACTCTCCCCACCCTAGCCCTATCCCTGTGTGTCCCCTTCCCCACAACCTGAACTCTGGTCCAATGAGAAGTCCTGGAGACGTGGCGGGAAGGGAACAATGGGCCACACGCCTTTTCCTTGCTAGTCCAGGGCTGCTGGAACTTCGTCCAGACCTGCTCACCTGGGGGTTCATGACCTGGGAGGCCCTGCTGCCCAGGCCAGAGATTCTGGGTCAGTGATGTGTGATGGCAGGCTGCTGAACATCACCTCCGCACTCGTGCCTGTGTACGTGTACAACTTTTCAGAGACTTGGAGCCCTGGCCCTCCATCTACTGGAGTAGATGAGACGGAGCCACACACCAGTAATCCACGGGCCAGACAAGGCACTGGCAGGCGGGGTAAAGGCAGGGACCTGGAGAAGGTGGCCAGGAGATCTGTTTAGATGAAAAGAAGGACACGGGAGAAATAATGATGATAATGACTATTACATGCTTTCAGTGGGCTCTCATTGATGCCGCTCAACAATCTTACAGGTACGTGGTGCCGTCCCCACTGATCAGACAAATAAACTGAGGCAAGGAGAGGGTGAGGAGTTTGCCCAAGGCCAGAGATGGAGTTCAAATTCAGATCTAACTCAAATGCTCTATCAAACTGCTTCAGGAAAAAAATATCAGCTCTACCTGACCCAGAAACAGTTCTGGAAAATCTGGGTGGCAGGAGATGAAGAACCAGGTGCAGAGGATATGGTGTCCGACTCCTTCACTTACCTTTTTTTTTTTTTAAGATTTTATTTATTTATTCATGAGAGGCAGAGAGAGAGAGAGAGAGAGGCAGAGGGAGAAGTAGGCTCCCAAGGAGCAGGGAGCCCGATGCGGGACTCGATCCCAGGACCCTGAGATCATGACCTGAGCCAAAGGCAGACGCCCAACCATCTGAGCCACCCAGGCGCCCTCCTTCACTTACCTTTGGCAAGTACTTAATTCTGCTGAGTCTCCATTTCCAAAACCCTATACTGATAAATAAATATGGTAAAATATTAACAATTGTTAAATCTGGGTGGTGGGCGATATACGCTCATTGCACTATGACTTCTCTGTACTTTTAGAAGTATTCATAATAAATTGGGAAAAAAAAAATGTCCCCAGGTCAAAAGTGATATATGACCCCATCAGAAAAAGTCCCTGGAATCAAAACAGCTGACTAAAAATAGCTCCATCAAACAGCTGCACCAACCCTCTCATGGCATTGTGAGAATATAAATTGGTTCAGCCTTTTCGGAGGGTAACCTGCAATATCCATCAAACTTTTAAACAAGCCATATATTTTAAAAAACTTTTTTTCACACAGGAAAGTTGCTTGAATAGAACAAAGAACCCCCCCATATACCTTTTATCCTGATTCACCAATTTTTAACATTTTACCAAATTTTTTTTCATTCTCTCTTTCTACATATATTTGTAGTATAATAGGATATAACGTATTGCATACACGTTATTGTGTTATATGTACCTTTATTATAGTATATACACACACGTTGATTATTTTGCTTATTTATTTTCCTCCATGAACCCTCTGAGAGTAGGGTACATACATCAAGACAGCAAGGGTATTCTCTTATTTGGCCACAATATGGTTATCAAACTTGGAATATTTAACTTTGTTATAATACTTTCATCTAATGAAACCCTCTCCCCTAATGCTGGGAGCCCACTGTCAATTGTCAATTATCCAAATACTGTCCTTTAGAACAACTTTTTTTTTTTCAGTACAGGATCTAGTAAAGGATCACGTGTTGTATCTCTTGTTCTATCTCCTTAGTTTTGTTTAAATCTGGAATGGTTCCTTTAAAAAAATGCTCAAACAAAGGTTTGTTGGGGCACCTGAGTGGCTCAGTAGGTTAAGCATCTGCCTTCGGCTCAGGTCATGATCTCAGGGTCCTGGGATCGAGCTCCGAATCTGGCTCCCTGCTCAGTGGAGACTCCGCTTCTCTGCCCCTCACCCCGCTCGTGCTCTCTCTCTCTCAAATAAATAAAAATCTTAAAAAAAAAAGGGGGGGGGGGCTTCTTCCCTGACTCAGAAGTTGAGAGCCTGGGACTCTTGACCAAGGTAGATCTGAATTTGGTCGCTATGATGCAGGGCCTGGAGATACTACATTGCCAAGGAGCTCGCAAGTGAAGCCCACAGACCACGCACAGAGCGTGAGACCAAAGAAAACAGCTGGTGAAAAGCTGGTCCAGAGCACTGCAAGAAGCATCTTGCTTTCCTCGTCAGCAATGTCAATTGGGCCCCAGGACTCAGGAACCATGTCGGCAATATCTACTGGGCCCCAGGACTCAGGACGAAAGAGTGATGCTGAACCCTCCCTCACAGGAACAGATCCTGGGCTTTCTGGAGCCAGGAGGTCCAAGACAGAGAGGCATACATCACAGAAACAGACCTCTCTGCCAGGTCCCCACACCAGATGATGCTGGCTTTGGGCAGGGCAAGTCTGGATGGAAGCAAGACCTGTGCCCTGCCTCCTCTACCACTGCAAACTCTTTTTCCTTCAAAAGTTACCCCCTCCTTCAGGAAACCACCCTGGTTACCCTAGAGTACTCCAAACTCTCCGTCCTCTGACTTCCCACAGCACTGACTTCCTGGCTGTACCCCTGAGCACTCACCTGACCTTAACTGCTATTCCAGGCACCTGCCTTCCCTTCTAGGTACCTGCCTTTCCTCTCCCATCACCACAGTTCTGCTTCTGCTACTTCTCCCATGATGTACTCCCCACCACTCTCCATCTCCATATAGTCAAGGCCCAGTGTACCCCGAAGATTCCCCTAGAACAGGCCTTACAATGGCAGCTCCTCATCTGAGCTGTCCTCGGGTCTCTCCACCCAGCACCGGGCGCCCCAGTCTTGTCTCCACAACCAGATCTTCAGGGCCTCCTCTGCTGTCATTGCTTTTGTTTGACCTGAGTCCCTGGCTTTATGCTGTGGGGACACCAGCATCAGCCTCTCCCTGAGTGAACTATGAAGTGTGCCAGAGACCCAGTCCGTCCATTCGTCCATCTATCCCTCCACATTTCCCAAGTGCCTACTCTGTGCCAGGCCCTGGGCTGGATTCTGAGGGACGCTCGGGCAGCCTGCAGCCAGATGGACACAGCACTGACTGCAGCTTTGCTCGTGGGCACAAGAGGGGCTTGGGAGAAGTGATGTGAGGTCCAGCCGAGCACATCAATCCTTGATGACACCACGGCAGGCTTCTGCATCCTTGTCACGTGTCACCTCCCCCACGATTACTGTGATCACTGATCATCACGCAGATCACGGCAAGCATGGCTGAAGCACGCATATCATCCCCAGTGTTGCAAAGCCTGTGGAATCCTGAGTCTGTCATCGAAAGTTCAGAAATGAACCTAAGGCATCTTCCTCAGCGTGAATGCAGCACAAACCAGAAGGGTTGTGAAATCCCTGAGGAGCTGGAGTGGCAGGAGCGAGGTGAGGAGCAGCCCGGGGTGCCCAGCCCTGAGAGTCTGGCCTGAGCCTGTGTGTGCTTCCCTGTGTGGGTTCAGACCACCCTTCCTAGGAGAATCACACCTTTCTTCATGAAAAGAAAACTCGAGGGGCGCCTGGGTGGCTCAGTCGTTAAGCGTCTGCCTTCAGCTCAGGTCATGGTCCCAGCGTCCTGGGATCGAGTCCCACATCCGGCTCCCTGCTCTGCGGGAAGCCTGCTTCTCCCTCCCCCACTCCCCCTGCTTGTGCTCCCTTTCTCGCTGTGTTTCTCTCTGTTAAATAAATAAAATCTTAAAAAAAAAAAAGAAAAGAAAAGAAAACTCGAAACCAAAAGATACCTATAATAAGAACACGCTGGGGAAGCAGAACCCTTGGGGATGTCTACCTGATTTCTGCTGTCACCACGGAGATGCAACTCCCCCTGCCATGCTGAGCAGGGGTGGGGGCACAAGTCCTTCCTTCACACATACACAGGAGTGTGGTGGAGACGAGGTTACAACTTGGGGATGACGCATGGGAAATAAACACTGGGAACACAATCCGAGATCATCCAAAGTATGGTTTCCTATGGAGGCTCACACAGGCCCATAGCAACAGCCCACCTTCCAAGGTCCTGGCCCTTGTCTGGGCATGTACTTCATCCCTGATAACTGATAACCATCCTTGTGGAGAAGATCATGGCCCATCCCTACCCCCACCCCAGGAATAAGACCCAGCAGGTAACAACCTACGGTCTTCTCAGCACACCACCACAACCCAGTCAGGCAGAGGTGGGGGCGGCATTCCTCTGTTACCTCCAAACAACCACCCAAGTCAAAAATGGACCCAGAACAGACAACCCAACAACAAAAATGGACAAAAGATCGGAACATCGATTTCATCAAAGAATATATATGAACAGCTAAGAAGCACGTCATTAGTCATTAGAGAAATGTACACGGAAACCAAAATGAGACACCGTTATACTGCCACCAGAATGGTTAAAATTTAGAAGACTGACAATATCAGCTGTCGGTAAGGACGTGGAGTACCTGGGACTCTCATACATTGCTGGTAGGAATGCAAGGTGGTGCAGCCACTCTAGAAAACAAATTGGCAGTCCCATAAAGTCAGACCTACACTTACCGTATTCTCCTGCAAATCCACTCTTGGGTACTTACCCAAGGGAAATGCAAACCTATGTTTCATTTTGTGTCCACAGGAAGACATGTACTCACAGTAGCTTTATTTATAAAAGCCCAAAATGAGAAACTAGGAAAAAACGCCCATCAACTGTTGGATGGATGAACCAACCGTGATGTACCTGTGATGGAATACTACCCAGCAATAAAAAGGAGGGAACCAGTGATACAGGCAACATGGATGAATCTCAAATGCACAACCCTAAGTGAAAAAAGGCAAACATATGCTATGATTCCATTTATACGAACTTCTACAAAAGGCATAACTAGAGATCCAGAAATCAGCTCAGTGGTTGCCAGAGGGCAGGGGCAGAGGGCAGGGAATGACAGTGAAGGGATGTGAGGGTATTGAAAATGTTCCGTATCGTGTTGTTGGTACGGTGGCTACACAACCATATTCATTTGTCAAGTCTCAAGGGATTTATACAATTAAAACTGGAGAATTTTATTACACATAAATTATATCTCAAGAAAATTTATTTCTTTAAAAAAAATGGACACAGATGGGGGTTAAGGCGTGCACTTGTTGTGATGAGCACCGGGTGATGCATGAAGTGTTAAATCACTATATTGTACACCTGAAGCTAATATTACACTGTATGTTAACTGACTGGAATTTAAATAAAAATTTTTTAAAAATTAAAATTAAAATTAAAAAATGGACCAACAGACTCCAGAAACGATTTTCAAATCTAGTACCCTCAGCGCTGGCATCCAGAAAGCCCAAGCTGACACAGCCATGCTCGTTCAGGTCGTGAAATACTTCACGCCTCCTGGTAAATCACCACTGCCTGAGGCTTCTGGTTACCCTTGTGCCCCAGGACCCAACAACTAAAGGTTAATCCCAGCCAGCGGGGGGTCCTCCTGGATCAGCCAAGGTGGACACCCTTCCCAAAGGGTCAGTGCCACACTGGGTAAAAGTGAGACGGAGAGACAGATGGTGCAAAGCAGCACTCTGACTCAGCTGAGAGCTGGCTACTTTGCTGCAGGCTTAGTGCGCTTCGGTCATGTATTCTGAACAGGGGCGAAAACTGATTCTTGGGGGACACAGGGGAACAAAAACACTTAGCTATTACAACGGTTTGGGGTCCTTCCAAAAGCCCAAGTATATAAACACATACACAGTATGTCTGTAGTATTAACATTTCACAGGGTCTGGGGTGCTTAAGAAGAAAATGTCTGCAAAGACTCCTTAGAGCAGCAGCAACGAGAATCGGGCTGAGAGACAGTGGTCTAGATGCAGATCTCCACGGGAGAAAGTGACACCCCAGGGCAGCGCCTCAGCCCAGGTGTGGAATTACCACCTGCTAAGATGACCTGTGCGGTGGGCCCCAGTCATCGTCATAGACAGGTGGCATACTTGGGTGTATATGGGGGTGGATGCGCACACTTAGGGTGTGCAGGAGGGAGTGGCCACAGGAGCACCTGTGATCCTTTTCTCTACGGGACACCTCTTCATGGGAAAGCCAGTCAGTCACTCACTGGCCTCCTGTGAAAGCCCTGAAGCCAGCTCAACTCAGCAAACTCTCCCCGGGACCCCCGGGGCCAGCACCCAGCTCAGCCCAAGCCATCGAGATGGCTGCAGTCAAGACTCCACACTGCGGTCCACAGGACTCGGGTAGAAATCCAAGCCCCCCACCCCTTTCCTCCCTGATGTCTGAGCTTTCTGGAGCCCACGATGGCAGAACCGCGCGAGGCACGTTCAGGGTTTTCTGCTGTGTTAAATAATAAAGACAACTTCCAGAGGAGAAGAAAATCAGTCCTGTAGCTGAGTGCCCCACTACTGTCAAGCTCAGCCGAGCCCAAGCCTCCTTGGGAATGGCTTCCTTTGTACACTTATACATTATGACAATGCTATAATTGTTCTTTCAGTCTCTTCCCGATATTTAATAACAACATGAAGTGGGAGTCGCAAAGGTCAGCCCTACCATAGAATAAGCTCTGTTCTCATTGTCTTTTTCTGAATAGTGTCTTCCATTTGCCAGGCTGTTCCAGGCCCGTGAGCCCTGGTGGCGGAGGCCTGGAGCTGTTACAGAAACAGCACCACCTCCTCAGGGTGGAATACTCTAATTTGCTAAATGGTCCAGTGTCGCTGTCTGTCTATATCCTCCGCATACGTACACACACAGACACACAGACGCACAGACACACGTACTCTGGGCTTTCCTGCACTCCGCCCGTGCTGCCCTCAGCTACAAGCCCAAGAACAGAAAGAATATCAACTGCCAGGAGTAGAGAAACTAGGGGATACACACACACTTGGCATATTCACGTGGGCACTTAACTCTCTCGTTAAGTGAGTACTGTAATGTCCTAGGACCGCAGATGCATAGAGTCGTGTAAGTGTGCTAAAAAGAACTTTCTTTAAATTGATTCTGAAAGCTCACCCCCAGGTAGCAAACGGGGGTCACTCTTTGCAGGACACAGCACGTGATGGTGGACCAGGAAGCCACGGTGCCCTGAGCCCTGGTCTGGCCCTGGCACGTTCCAGGTGGCTGAGCCTCCTTGGGGTGGTCATTTTACTTCTCTAAGCCTCAGCTGCCAGATCTGTAAAATGGACCTAATTCACAGCCTGTCTGAAGAAGACAGGACTCCCTCCGATGCTGAGATCTGGGATTCTCTCTCTGAAGACAGGTATCAGAGGAGAGTTTTCAGGGGCCAACCGGTTATTGGGGGCATTTCAGCGCAAGGGTCGCCTGGAAGGCCGCGTGCTCAGATAAGGCGAGGAGGAAGTGCATTGTAATTCCGAACCTGCGTGCTGTTGTGAGTAAATGTGTTTCATGTCTGGGCAGGGTTCGGTTTGGTAACTCACACCGTAAAAGAGGGCGATGTAACCCTGGCGGTCGTGTAGGAGAGCAGCTTTGTACCCAATCCCGAGGGTATGATAGTTGCTAAGGAACCATTGAGATGCAAATGAATTGGCAAATACTTAGCAGCAAGATAACAGAAAAGGGTGGGGAGGGGACGCTTTGAACAAGTTAGTCAGGTGAGTGAAAGGAAAATTACTTTCCTCTGATTGGAAAAAGAAAACCACGGGTTTTCATGCCGAGCAGCGGCATTGTGCTCCTGTGTAAAAAAAAAAAAAAAAAAATTTAAACTGTTCTTTTTCTGCTTGGCTGGGAGTAGAGGAAAGTTGGAGCCAAGAGCAGGGAACTTGGAAGGGCAAATGGAGTCCTCCTCTGATGTATTCTAAGCAGATTCCTCAAGAGAGGAAGAGACATCTAACGTATGAAGGAAGACGCGTACAAAGGACTCTGAAGACCAGCCATCTTTATACAAGTCTCAGAGCCTTGACAAAAAGTACACAGAACACAATGGATAAATATTCTACTGATGTAAAACGGAAATGCCAGGTGAGACTAAGCCAGGATTGATAATGTCGAGAAATGAAGGGAAATGAGCCATCCCGTTGTTCCTAGGAGTTTGCATTTCTTTCATTCTTGCTCTCCGCTGGGTATCGAATTTAAATGCAACTATTATGTTAAGATGTTCTGGTATCTATGTCGCAACCCAGAGAGCCACAGTGAGAGGTAGGGCCCCTCGCACAGTGTTTTTTCATCTTGCCCCAAATAGGAGCCCTTCTGCTTCAGAGCCTGGTTGAGATAACTTCGCCTTAAAATCACTTTGCCTTTAGCCAAACACCCCTGCTATTTGTCTGCTCAGGAGTTTGAGTTTGATCGTGATGCTCAGGAATAGAGGTAACATCCTCATCAAGAAAGAAGCTATTTGCCCAGCCATCCTGGGTTGTTACTTTTCTCCATGACCTTCGGTTTCCCCAGCTTTTCCCAGATCTTCCATCGGGACCACCACAGACACAGCAGCCCCCATCTACAGCCCCTCTCTGACCCGCAGGCCCCGTCCTTTCCTTTACTGCTCTCCATTATGTTCCATGATTCAGTTATGTGGGAAGGTTGACTGGGTGTGGCCTATACTAGCACCCACTCCTGCTTCTTTTAACGGCACCCTGACTTTTTGTGGGGAGCTGGTCCTCATTTCAGGCCAGGTGCTTTCAGGTGGGTCTGGGCTAACCCTCTTCCTCCAGCTCCAGAGATGGGTCGTGCGTGCCTCGAGCCTGGCCAATAAGTGCATTCCATCATCCCGGTGACAGCCTGATTCACAAGAGGGGCTTAGGACCCAAGGAACGCCAAGGAGACCAAAGTTCCAGGGCTTTTGCTAGGAGGAGCACTTCTGGGAGGGAGTATTTCTCTTTCTGCGGAAGTTTCCAGAGAATGTGAGTTTGAGCTGCCAGTGGCCACATGATGGTCTTGCAGAAGGCCTGTCTGAGGATGAAGTCAACATAAATGACTCTGTTCACTGTCCCTTCAGATCCATTCTCTACCTTTCTTTGCCCTCTCCTGAGCCTCAGGAGACTGACCTTTCTGAACCAGGTTTCCATGACCCCTACCTTCTTGCTGAGTTCATCCCAAGCGCTGGCAGGAAGAGAGAACGAGGAGGTAAAGGAGTTCAGGGAATACAATGCCCCTTCTCTGGCCCTGCATGGTTTGGGCAGCGGCTGCCTTCCTCTATCTATGTCTACAGCTCCTGTCAAGGAGCCCTCTTCCACGCTACAGCTCTTGCCAGGTACCAGTAACTTCACTCCCTTCCCTCGCCCTGTGGGCCATGGGGAGTCATGGCTTCCCACTGTTGCCAGCTCCTGGCTGCATCCCCATCCTCAGGGAGTCCCTTAACCCTATTCATAACTGCAGAGTCTCTTCACCAAACTCCCCTCAATCAACCCTTGGAGAGTGCAGTCTGTTTTCTGCCAAGACCCTGGCTGATACAGACACAGAGTTAAGGAACGAGAAAAGGGAGACTGAGTCCTTAGACAACACTGGTGGCCCTAGATGTCCTCATAGCCAAAGTCCACTGTCCAGTAATAACAAGTGCCAGTCATCACCCCCTACCCTTTGCTTTCCTGCAGCTTGAGCTGAACATCTGCCTTTGCAACCAAAGATATGGCTAATAAAATAGGCCAAGCTCTTGATGGAGAGCTCCAGATGTCCACCTTCATGAGACAGAGAGGAAGAAAAATTCAGTCTTGCTTTCTCATTCCTACCCACTCCCATCTCTATCTGACAGATTTCTACCCATCCTCCAAGGAGCTTCACCCTGGATCTCTCTATTGTCTCTCTCTCTCTCATACACACATGCACACACATGCACATACACACACTCCTCCCCACTGGAAGTATGATCTCAGCTGGTCTCTCCTAGCAGCTGACATGTAACCGTTATACCACATCGATCAGACTCATCACATGTCCTGTTATAGTCTGTAGGCCGCATGGCTCTCCCTCCCGCACCAGTCTGTTAATAGGTGGCTCCTTGAAGGAATGACTATGTCTTCTTTACCTTCATGTTTTCAGCTTCAAGTACAATGCTTCCAGTGTAGATGTTCAATAAATGTGTTCCGTCTGAGTATTCATGAAACTGATGGCTCCTAAGCAAAGCTGTCAGTTCTGTCTCTTTGCTCCCACTCCTCATTTCCCTCTTATAGAATCTGGCCTCTCAGGTCTGGGAGTGGTTCAGCCTTCACTTGGAGACCTGGGATGGGGCTGATCATCCCTCAAGGCAGCCTCTTCCATCTTGGTTCAGCTTGGCTGGAAAGAACTTCATAATCAAGCCAAAATCTGTCTCTCATGCAGAGTAAAGCTAAGCCTGTTTGGCAAGACCAGCCTTCACGTGCTCACAGAGACAAGCTTTCCCTTCCCCATCCTCTCCCTCATTTCAAGTTGTCCAAGCCTGCACACATCACCTTGTTTATCCCTTCATAGCACTTTCCTAAAATTATATTCTATGTCATCTGTCATCTTCATGACTATCCCCCCAAGAGCTGGGACACTTTCTGTTCTGGGCATATAGCCTAGCACACAGTAGGAGGCTAAGAAATACGTGTTAGATGTTGAATGAATGACATACCATTTCTCCTCCCCCTCCCCAGCTTCTCCCTAAGTCCTCTCCGGTCTTCTCTAAACCATTCTTTCTACTACTTCTGCCAGGATATTTTGGTTTTCAATTGTTGTATAACAGACCAACCCCAAACTTGATGGTTTTAAACAGTGACAACATCTATTTTGTTTACAAATCTGTGATTTGGACAGGGCTCGGGGAAGAAAGTGGGACTAGGAGTCAGCAGGGATGGCTGAAAGGATGGGGGCTATAACTATTTGAAACCCCCTCACTCCAGTGCCTGGCATCCGATGCTGGCAGTGGGCTGGGATCTGAGCTGGGGCTGTGGCACCAGAACATCTACACATGGCCTCTCCAGGCCACTTGGGCTTCCTCACAATATGGTGGCTGGGTCACAAAGGCAAGCATGCCAGGAGAGAGAGCCAGGCAGAAGCTGGGATCCTCTATGATCTCACGTCCAATGTCATGTTATGCAGGATCACTTCTGCCATATTCTATTCATTAGAGTGAGTAAGAAGGCCCACCCATATTTAAGGGGAGAGGACCCGGACTTCATATTTGACAAGGAGGGCATCAAAAAATTTGCAGAGATGTTTTAAACTACTACACAAGACATGACCTCAGGTTTTCACCTAACACACACACTTATTGATGCTACCTATGTGCCACATGCTAGGGATATCATGACCATTAAGACAGAGCCCCAGCCTTCAAAGGCTCACAGCACTGTGGGCTGTCCAGCGAAAGCAACACGCACTTATAGACCAGTGGGGAATGAGCTCCCACAGAGGGAGGCAGAGGCAGCTGTGGTAGGGACCAGGAGGCTACCTAATCCAGCCTGGGGCTGGAAGGAAGGCTTCCAGGGGAAGGTGACCACTCTGGTGAATTCTAAAAACGAGATAGGGTTCGCCAAGAAAAGATCAGTGAGAAATGCAACAAAAGCGGAGCAGGCAGGTGCAGACCCAGAGGCACACAGTGGCAGAAGCTCAGCTGGCATCTGCACAGATGGGGATAAAAAGAAAAAGAGATGGTGCCCAGGTGTGCGTACCTGTGTAGTGTGTGTGCATGTGTTCCCATGTGGAGCAGGGGAAAATGAAGCAGCAGGCGATGCTGCTGGCCAGAGGGACAGGAGGAAAGGAGGACCTGGACTGTGAAGGGTCTTGCACTGGTCGGGACGATGCTGAAAGAGATTCACACACACAGTAGCCAGGATGAACCAAAATACCAATCTGTGGTCTGACACCCAAAGTTTGGTCTGACCGCTGCCCAACATGGGCCCCTGGGCATCTGTCAAAACTCAGTGGATTTTCCGATGAGACTGAGGCCCTCTTCCTTGCCCTGAAAGTTAGAGTCTGTGCTCCTCCTTCCAGCCCCTTTGGATGCATTGCCAAAGGGGCTGAAAGGATCCCTGGATGGCTCCCCTTCCACCTTCCCCAGTGATGCTCCTCCTCTCCCTCTCCCCTCCTCCAAGCTTGCCACCCAGTTCCAGGCTCGGCATCAATGAGCAAGCCAAGGGCAAAGGTCCTACCTTGATATGTTAGAAAAACAGCAAGAGAAAAACAAGAGAATAATTAACTGCAGGGCCCAGCTGCCTCTCACAGATAAGGCATTTTCTCTGCTGCCACTGTAGACGGAGCTGCCTGCAATTTTCCCAGTCCTCCTGCTCAGCCCTTTCCACAGTCACGGCCCCAAGGGGCACCAGCCACTGTCCAATGAGACTAGGACACTGAGGGGTTGCTCTCCTCCCCATCCTCCCACACATCCTTCCATGCTCAAAGCTGCTGCTAAATCCCAGTGTCCTTCTCTGATGTCATGGTGTCTGCACCTGGCCAGGTGGGTGGGAGCAGCCAGGACTCAAGCAACACAGCCCCGGGCAGGACAGGACCCACAGGACAGAAGCCGGGGAGGTCCCCAAAGGTGAGCACCTGCAGCTCTCCCTTCTCCTGGAGCTCCAGGAGACCCCCAGTGACCCACAGTGACCTTGCTCCCCACACGCCTCCAACTCCCACCACTAAAAGCCAGGCACAGATGCCAAACTGCAACCACCTAAGCAAAACAGTTCATCTGAGACAAGCGCCAGATGGACATACAGCAAACAGGAAACCAATAATGCCCACGGGGGGGGGGGGGGTGATTGCTGGGGAGCACACGGGAAAGGCAAAGTGCATGCAGGAAAAGGTAAACTGGAAGGAAAAAGGTTTTCTTCCACCTGGGGGCACAGGTGGGGCAGTTCCAGAGAGATAAGGAGAGCCTGGCCACAGGAACCTGAATGTGGAGACCCGCAGCACTGTCTGGGACCTTTGACAGTACTTGGCAGGACAGCAAACAGCTGGTGCATAAGAAATCCTCCCTGAATTAATTCCTGAATAAGCGACATTAATGGGAAAGGTGCTGAACTGGAAGGCAGAGGCCTGGGGAGTTGTCCCACTTGTCAAAACATCAGTTTGAATCTTAGCTCTTTTTTTTAAAGATTTTATTTATTTATTTGACAGAGAGAGAGAGACAGCGAGAGAGGGAACACAAGCAGAGGGAGTGAGAGAGGGAGAAGCAGGCTTCCCATGGAGCAGGGAGCCCGATGTGGGGCTCGATCCCAGGACCCTGGGATCATGACCTGAGCCGAAGGCAGACACTTAACGACTGAGCCACCCAGGCGCCCCTGAATCTTAGCTCTTAACTTAACGTCTCAGAGCCTCGGCTTCCTCACCTGTAAAATGGGACAATGAGTGCTTGGATATTAAGGGTATACACAGGGATCAGCATGTGGCAAAGGCTCAATGGACAGATGGAGCTTAGTTCAGTCCTGGTTCTAGTGCCACCAGGCTATAGGATTTCTGGAAAGTGTCTTCCCTTCAAGTCTGACCCCTTGTCTCAGCTCCCTAGAGCTCCCGAGAGCCCCCAAAGGCTAGTGCTAGGCTACAGCCTGGGGTTCCTGCCCCCCTCACTTGCCCCCTCCCCTCCTGGCCACCTGCCTCTGCCCATTTCTCTGCTCATTATCACCTCCACTGGGGGATGGAGAAGCAGAGCAAGGAGGTTAAATTCAAATCAGTCACTTTGTCACTTGCTGTCAGGAAGCGGGAGGGGAGAGAGGAGAGACTCAGGGCCTCAGGTGCAATCTGCAGGCAGAAATGAGTCCTGGTAATTCTCGAGAAATTTCCTGTACGTGTCCACATTGGCCCAGTTCTGCTACAGAGAACTCCAGGGGAACCTTCCATGAGGGGACAGTGCAGCCTCCTGAAGCAGCTGCTAATGGTGTGTCTGGGCTGCTGGGATTTCACCTGACCTGGAGGAGTATTTCTATAGGTGATGCAAGGGGAAACAGATCCTTCTTCCTCTCATCCTTTTTCCGCTTTAGCAAATGGCTTGTCCGGAAGCCCTCATCATCAGCAGGGTCTTAGAGTATGGTGAAGGGCTCCCAGATCTTCAGCTCTGGGCACTCTCTCACAGAGCTGAGCAACATTCCATGCTGGCTGGGCAGTGAGGGAGCGAGATGCCTTTTCTCGGCTGTGGAAATGAAGCCTTCTCGTTCACTAAGTTAGAGGCAAACTGACAAGCCAGGTACAACTGAGAGACACCTGGCAGATGACACTACGTGGGACCAGCGGGGCCTGGGGTTCCAGCACTGCCTGCGCCACCCACGCGGGCCTGGGCCTGCTGCTGGCCACTGGGAGGTCCCTAGAACAGGGCCTGCCTCGTGGAGGGCATGAGGCTGAGGCCCTTCTTGATGCTAGCCAAGCTTGCCCTCGCTCATCTCTGATGGCCAAAAACAGGGTCCTGAGCTGCCCCTGCAGAAACCCCACCAGCCTATGAGGAGTCACACCCACCCACAATTAGCCAGGGGGTCACCACGCCCCACCATGTGCCAGACAGTTCTATAATGGTTTACCCCCTTTCTTCTCGCACTGCTTCTACCCCGGGGTTTGCCCCCACCCCAAGCCCCTGCTACCCTCTCCCCCATAATGACCCCTCCTCTAGTCTTAGTCAACAACAAGAAGACTGAGGCACAAAGAGAGAGAGAGAGAGCTAACACTGGTGTGTTTGGTTGCTCGCTGTGGCTTAGGTCAGGTGGAAAGCAGTTTTCCATTAGCAAAGAACCAACCCTCGCCCCATCCTCCAGGCCTCCCTGGCAAGTGCGTTCCCATTTCTCTAATCCCCAGAGGAGTGATCAACAAAAGCCAGTGAGGTAGCTCAGACATCAGGTGTCAGGGGTCTTTGACGGAGCAGGTGGCCCTGACGGGCCAGGCAATGCCCCCTCTCCCCGCACAGTCAAACACACTCTGACCAAGAGCCCCAACTGTTGCTGAAATTGAAGTGGAAGCCACAGAAGGAGCTGAGGAATTTCTCATGTACTATTTTGCTTTTAAATATGAAATCTCTCCCAGGGTGTAACTTTATTACTATAGTAATTTCCTCAGAAGCACAGGCATCCAATGCTCTGTTTCCCCACCACCTTTGGAGACATGGAAATCTGACAGAAATATTCAGGTTGCTTAAGTGGCTAGTGCAGAAGAGGGAGACATAAAGGGAGCTCTTCCAAGGAATGCAGACTCCTGAAATCCAGGTGGAGGGATGTGCTCTAGACTGTCAGGTGGAGGCAGGTAAGGGCCCCGTGTGCCCTCTCCACCACCCCAGGATGCATGGGGTGCCCAGGCCCATCTCCTTTGGGGACACTTGCCTGTAATCATCTCTTACTTGGGAGAGCTGGCCAGGGCAGGGAGAGGAGGAAAGATACTCCAGTCCTTCTACTAGATTCTTGATCACAAGTCATGCCGTGGTGCAGGTCTCCAACAGTGTGTATGTGCGTGTGTGTGTGTGTGTGTGTGTGTGTGTGTAGGGTGGGAGTAAGGGTAGGAGGTGGGAAAAAGGGCAGGAAGGGAGCTACGTGGAGACTGGTGTTTGAGCTGAAGCACTGAGATGATCTGAACACTTCACTCATCTCTTCTCCCATGACCATGCAAACACAGGGTGCTCAGTAATCAATGAGGTACCCAATGGCCAGTGGCTGATGAGCATCTGGAATTCTTCCTGCCCATGGATTCAGGCTGATCTGAACCTTTCTTCATGCAGAACACCCAGAAGTGGTGTAGGAAGGTGGATGGTTATGAACACAGACTCCAGAACCCGACCACCCAGGTTCAAATGCACTGCCACTTAACTATCTACATGACCTTAGCAAATAACTTATCTACTCTGTACCTCAGTCTTCTCACCTGAAAAATGGGAGTAGGGTTGATAACAACACCTGAGTGATACAGTTGTTGTACCAATTAAGTGAATTAACTTACGTAAAGCACCTAGAACAACACCTCGTGTAAAGTGTTGGCTATTATCGGCCGTTCCCAAATATACTGGTGTCAGGCTGCCTGCATCGGAATCACTGGAGCCCTTTGTTAAAAATGCAGATGTCCAGGCCATTCTGACTCAGCAAGTGCAAAAGGGAGCAAGGCTACCCAGGATTTCTGACCACAGCTTAGCTGAGAACCTCCCCCTGAGCAGTGCTTCCAAGAAGCACCTACACCAGGATCTTTAGGGAGACCAGAAGCAGATTCTCCGGGTCTATCCAGACCTGCTGAACCTTTGGGGTGAGCACTCAGGAGTCTATAACAAATTGCCTAGGTGCCATGAGGCTTCCTGAAACCTGAGAACCACTGCCCAAGTTGATACTCCCCTCCTCTGGCTTTTAAAATTGTTTCCACCCTTTGCTCACACTGGCACCTGCTATGCTCCTGAATCTGGGTGTTATTAGGAACTCTTAGAGACTAGCTATACATGATACAGTTGATTGTTTTGATTCAATAATAAAAAAGTATCTTTGACTTTAACGGCACCTTACTTTTTAAACTAGTAGAGGTATATCCTAGTAACATACATAACTTGTCCAACTTCTGAGGTTGAAACAGGTGAGCCTCACAATCCAGAGAAAGACACTCAGCCAGGGGGACTAGGTGATTTCCCCAAACCACAGGATGGGGAGATGAAAAATCCAGGTGGAGGACTCTGGCTTCACAATCCAGCCATCTGTCTTCACCTTATGTGGACCTCAGCCCCATCCTCATGGTCAGACCCCATTCCCGACCCTGCACCTCCTTCCACTACCCCAAGTTCACTAACTTCAGTCAACCAACTAGAGAATAGGTAGTTTCTGGTAAATGGGGTGAGGGTGGGTGCACACACTAGATCCAGAGGAAGGGATCGTGGTGCTGTCATGCACTCCCTGGCACCACCCTTCCTCTCCGGTCCAATCTGTTTTATCAAAGATTACTTGTAGATGGGTAAAATTGTAAAGGATGCCATATCATGTCTCTGCCTCACGGGCTTTTCCCAAAGCACATCTTGGTAATTAGGATCCATACTGGTGAGGGGCCAGGGGAGGGGCTCTGAGATCTAGGTCTGCATCTGCACAGGTCAACAAAAGGTAGGAGGGACTGGGGCAAGATACTCTGTGGCCCAGCAGGCCTTCCTCATGCTCCGGGGCACCGCTGGTGGTGGGTGACTCTGCTCTGTCAACCCAGAAGGCTCAAGCTGGGGCTGGGTCCAACCTCCGCAGCTATTTACCCTGCCAAGAATTTTCTCAAGTGATTACCCAGAGCTGCGTTGCCCTATTTCACCAGCATTCCCTTCGCTGGCTTGAAGGGGGTCCCTCCACAAAGACTGAGTAATAGCCACCTTTCCACAATGCACAGAAGATAAAATCACCTAACAGAATTTCCTCAAATTTACTTTTCTCTCCCAGACATTTTTTTTAAATCTTTGGCGCCTGCTACTGCTGGTAGGCTCATGCACACTCACGGATGCCCAAAACAGATGCACACACAGCAAAGAAATATTAACATAAAATGCAGAAACAGCCAATCAGTGCCTAGCCTGGCCACCTGTGGTAGACACAGGGCCTGAGGTTGGGGGTTTTTCACCATGAACTTCTAAGGAGATTTAAGTGTGTACCATGTAGCTCAGTGCCCTTGCATTTTAAGGTGCGGTATGCCCCAAAGGGGCACAGTAACTCAGGCGTGTATCCATGCATCAGCAGCCCCTCCTGAGAACCCACTATTTGTCAAGCCCCAAGAAATCTACCACCGAATCAAACACATGAGCGTGTTCGAGGACAGCAAGCCCAGGACTTCGCTCTAGGCCACACCTAAGAGCAGGTCTCCTGGGCATGCTCTGGTCAACCAGTGTCCAGACACTGAGGTCCAGACCTGCAGTTATATGGTCATTCGTGGATGCCAGGGGTGGGGATGGGAGGATGCTATGAGCTTTCAGTGATGCCGGATGGCTGCCGCCCAGAAAGGCCAATATACTTAGTCCGCTCTGAGGGCAGGGTGTCTGCTGCCAGCCCAACATGTCCCACTGCTGCAGAAACACCTTGAAAGAAGCCCAGGCCTCCAGACCCTGTTTTGAAGAGCACAGGCCAAAGGGCAGCTCAGAGAATGCAGATGGTGGCCTTCCCTCATAGACCCCAGCAGCCTATTCTCAACAAGCTCCCAGACCTGGTGTGAAAAGACATGGGCTTTAAGAGGCAGGTGTTTATCTGGACTAAGAGGTCTGGTTGTGTGTCCAGAAGGCCAGAGGATATCAGCATCCCTCCCTCCCAGCCTGCCCTGTTCTCCTCTGAAAATAGACTTTAAAAGCCCCAGAGAGCCTTTTCCCTGCAATGGCATCTCTCTCCCCACAAAGCCGAACCACTGGCTGGAAACTGGGAAGGGGAAGGAAAAGGAGGGAAGGAGGGCTCTCTTTCAGTGTGGGTTTTCCCACACCCCATGTCAACCAGCCCCTTCCTTTCTCCCACATAGGCAGAGGGTCTCATAGGGGTCTGCCTGTCTGGCCAAGGGTCCCCAACTGGCCCATGGCTTCCACTGTCCCTTTGTTCCTGCCCTGGCGGGGGCCGAGAACTACCTGATCTTCAAGCTGCTGGCCCTGGGCCACAAGGCCCCAGTGCACTTCCACCAGAGCTCCCCCCCACCTCCTCGCCAAGGGAAAGAAGACAGACATGGTAAGTGGCCAAAGGCGTAAAGAGGGGCGCCCCTAGCCAGAGCAGAGTTTGGGAGGGATCTGCTGTCTGTGTACGCAGCTCATTGATCCACTTTTCTGATAATTATTCCTCACTCATCACAAACCGAATGATGCTGGCCCCAGCCCAGCCAGCCAGGCGGGAAGGCGGCTCCGTGTGTGAAGAGGAGAAAATGAACCTGCCTGCGCTCGTTGGAGGAGAGATGGGAGTGAATGGTGTGTACTATCCCTGCGAACTGAGCAGGGACGATGGGGCTGCTTTAATATTCTGCTGAATGTGGTGTTTCTTTTAACCCTTGCTGGAGAGATTTCCAGCTGAGACTCAGGCTCCTCTTGCCAAGCTACTGGCAAAGTTTCTGGGGCTGTGCCGAGAGAAGGAACCAAGTCCCACAACGTGAGCCCACTCCAGGCGACCTAGTGACAGGGCCCATTATACAGGCGGGTTGCCGGCACAAGGGCACCCTCCCTCGGGCAGCTCCAGCCCAGCAGACGGGGAGAGCTCACCAAGAAGAGGTCAGGAAGGAAACTGCCGGCATCCAGACGCCTGGTGTGTTCCCACGCGCTTGCTCTCCAAACAATTTTGCTCGCATGCACGTGCCCTCCTTCATCGATGGAGACCCAGTGCCAAGACGAGGCTCCCAAAGTGGGCACCCATCTGCTCTCCGGGGCCCAGCCCCTGGCCCTCTGGCGCGCGCGCGAAGAGCGGCGGGTAGGACGCGCCGCCCCAGCGCTGCCAAGTCCAGCCTCGCCCAGCCCGTTGCTCTTGCTCGCTCACCCAGGTTGTCCTGCCTGGTTTGGAAGTGTACAGCGCCGTGCTCGTCCTAGCTCAACTGCTCCCGCCCTTGCCCCTCTGTAAGTCTAACCCGACCGACCAGCTCTGCTCCCGGGTGTCTGTCGCCGCGCTCCCCACCGCTCTCGTCCCCGCACGTCCCAAAATGCAACCCCTCGGCACAAAGACCAGCAGCCAGGAAGGACAGCGGGAAGCAGACAAAAAACCCATCTTCAGAAAAGCAAGTGAGAGCTTTCTAGGCATTCATCGTCCCACCCCCGCGCCGCCACCAGAACGGACGCGGGACAGAGCGCTCCTCCCTACACCGGGAAGGAATCAGCCCCGCCCCGGGGGCCCCGACTGTCCCAGCTCCGCTGGAGAAAGGCAGCGCTTTTCGGAGGGGTCAGGGGCGCTGGACCACGGTGGCCGGGGTGGGGGCGTTTCTCCCCGGGCAACCGGTAACAGCCTGGCGAGGGACGGGGCAGCCCGGCCAAAAGAGCCTCCAGTTCGGAAAGCGGCGCGGGCGTCAGGGGCCGCGTCCCTCCCGCGCGGAGTCCCTCCCCGGAGTTTCAGCGCTCCCGCCACCGGGAAGCGCGGCTGCGAGCCCGGCCGCGGCGGCGCACCCCCCCCCCCGCCCCCCGCCCCGCCACAGTTGCTGCCACCCCGGCAACTCCGCTCGGCTCCCGGGCCCAGCCGCGTTCCCAAGAGGGGTGGCAGCCCGCGCTCGGCGGCCGGGAGCGGAGGCGGGGGAGGGGAGCGGGGCGGGGAGCGGGCAGGGATTTCCCACAGGGATTCGCGGGCGCTGCCGAGCGCGGGTGCTCCCCACTGCGCCAGGCGCGGTGCCCGCGGGCCGCGCTTGCCCGGCCACGGCCCGGGGCTCAGCCAAGGCTAAGTAGCAGGGGGAGTGTCGCTGCCCGTCGCCTCCCGCCCGGCGAGTCTCCCTTCCCGAGCGAAGGCGATGCTGGGCGAGTTTCTGCCGGACCGACCACCTAGCCACCGCATCCCGGTTCCCAGGCTCAAGAGGCGATAAAGGTGTCCGCCTCGCCCCGACTTGACCCGGGAAAGATGCAGCTCCACAGGCTCCGGGACCACCGAGAGTACGGCAATGAACTCAGTCCCTCTCCGGCGGCCACTTTCGGGGCACCGGGGCAGAGCTCCTCCGGGCCCCGCGCTCGGCGCTAGCCCGCCGAGCCCAGAGTCCCGGAGCCCGCCGAGCCCGCCGAGCCCGAGCTGAGATAAAGGAGAGGTGGCGCACGGCCACCTAAGCGCATCCGTGGCCAGGACAGGAGGGGAGCCGATAGGCGCCCGCACTCCAGGGGCCGGAGAGCCCGAGCCGTCCCTTCGTCCCCAGCGCCCGGCGCCCCCGGAGCTAAGGAGCCTGCACCGCAATGCAGCGGGCTCCGCGCTTCCGGAGCCGAGCCGAGGCTGCGGGAGACCCGAGCTGCCCGGGAGCGCCGGGGCGCGGGGGCCAAGGGCTCCGCGAACCGCCTGCGGGCTCTGAGAGTCAGCCCGGGGCGCGCCAGGGGTGCCGCCCCAGCCTCGCGCTCGGCCGCGGCCGGGGCTCCCCCACAGCCGTGCCCTCCGGTCGCGGGAGGCTGGCGGCGCGAAGCAGCCCGAGCAGCCCCCGGGGATAGAGCCGCCAGCCGCCAACTTGCTCGGCGGAGGCTACGTTACCTTCCATAGCGGCCACTGCGGATGCCAGGAGGAGCAGCAGCAGGCAATCCGGGGCCATCGCCGGCCGGCGGCCCCCAGGCCGAGCCCAAGCCGAGGCGGCCGCGCGGGGAGGGCGCCGCGTCCCGGGGCGCCGCTGCACTCCCCGCCGGTGGCTTTTCCGTATCCTTTCGCGCTCTCGCTGGGACCGGACTCCCCGGAGCGCGGCGTGGGCGTGGGCGGGAGTGTGCGCGCGTGAGGCGGTGCGGGCGCGCGTGGGTGTGGGTGTGCATGTGTGTGTGTGTGTTTATGGGAGAGGTGGGTGTGTGCGTGCGCGTGTATGTGAGAGAGAGGGCGAGGGAGTGTGAGCTGGGGAGAGCGCGCGAGCGCGTGTGCGTCCTGGTGTCACATTGCGAGCTACAGCGGAGCCTACGGGAGGACGGAGCCGGCCAGACTGACGGGGGAGGGAGCGGGATCCCCCACCATCAGCTCTCTCTCCACCCCTAACACCTCCTGTCCAATCAAGGAATCAAACCTGCAAAATTCCCCCGTCCAATCAGGCGCGAGCACCTCCTTACACTGGCATTGTTAGTTTAAGAAAAACTTTTGCTTGCAAGGCTGTGCGGGAGGGCTTGGAAGGCGCTAGGAGGGGTCCGGGCTCCCCCTCGTGGTGCTCTCGGAGAAGCGCAGCGGCCCGCCCAGCTCCCCATGCCCCGGAACCTAGGGGGCCTAGAGAAGGAGCCAGTTCAGGCCCATACCCTTCCTTATAGCCCACCAGGACTGGGTGAGCTTTAAATAATCATTTTTTTTTCTTATTTCATCTTAGCGACACTCACTCTGACAACCCATTATAGTACAACGCGAAGGCACACCCTATCCCTCCTATCCATAGCACTTCGCCTTCTCATACGGTATGGCTTTTACTAATCACTTATGTTTATTGTGGGTCTCTCCTTATTAGAACAAAGAGGGTCTCCATTCTTGGGATTCGTGTGTGTTTTGTTCACTACAGAAATCCCAGTGCCTAGAACAATGCCAGGCCCATAGAAGGGGATGGCATATATCTGTTGAATGAATGAATAAATGAATGAATGAATGAATGAGGTTCAGAGAATGTGTGGAGGGCTGCTCCAGTGTGTGCAGGGCACTGGATATGCTTCATGTCCAACTCCCTGCTGCTTTAATCCTTTACAAGTCTCTGGCTGTCTTTAGTTTTCACTTCTGAGTGCATTCTGTGAGCATCCACAGAGAGCTTGATCCCAGAAGTCAGGTCCAGTGGGAGACACCGGTGGCCCCACAGGACTGGAAGGAGGGACAGCATAGGATTTTGCAAGGTGAGGCACACAGAAAGGCCCCCTAATTGTGCGTGAGATCTTGAGCATGGGTTGGAAGGACTTTAATAGACAGCAACGAGGGGATAGGGCCTTGGAGGTAGGAGTGATTCTCCCAGGTCCCAGCTCTGTGGGACCTCTTTCTCTTCCTGTCTCTGGACATAGCCAACGTTCTAGATCAAGGACCTGCCTTGAGGCTGTAATGTTGTGCTGGAGAGGCGTCCTCACTGCATCACTCCCACCCCAGACCTGATGATGGCCAGGTCCTACAGGGTCAGGGAGGACCTGTTAGATGCCCCTTCTAACAGCCACAAAGGCGGCTCTCTCTACCCCACCAAGCCCTCCCAGAGTTCTCGATGAGTTAGCCATGGGCAGATGTGGTGACCTCTTGCGCACTCTCTGTCCTCCTCCTCAAGCTCTGCTAAATCCGTTTCCCACCTGTGTGTGTGGTCTCTCCTTTGCTTGGGCTGCACCCCCACAGTCACAGCCAGACTCATCTCCCTGTTGGGACATTGCTTTGCTTTCCCCGCCCTCATGCTCTCACTCACACTGCTTCCCTCTCCCCCCACCCTCCATCCCACCCTGCCTCTGCCCCTGAAAGGGGGGACCCCCATCCGTCTCCATTCCCTCATCATCCACCCCAACGCCGTGCAAGCTGCCCTCTGCCCTGCCACGCGCCACCAACATCGCTGGAGTAGTCACCGTGGGAATGACCCAGCCCGGTTACCCATCACCCCCTGGATCCCCAGCACCCTCCCGCATCAGTGACCAGCCTCCCTTTCCGTGGTCCCCTTGTTCCTCCTATCTTACCACTTCTTACTCTTCCCTCTTCAACCCTCAGAAGAAGCCCCCTCACCAGCTCTGTCCTTGCAACTTCTGCTCTCTAGGTCCATGGACAACTCCTTGGCAGCCTCACCTGCTCTATTACCAGCCCTCCCCTCACTCAGGATGGATGGATGAGTCTGACTCTTCTCTCCTTCACTCTGTCACAGACTTCTGAGAAGCGCGTCTGGCAGAGTCTACCTCTGCCCCATCTTCCTCCCAGTGTCCTTGTCCCAAACCCATGAGCCTGTCCCAGTTCCTGCCATGCTCCTTCCCCTGGACAACTGGAGAGTCTGAACAGCGGCCTGGCTTCTATCCCCTCCCCCTCTAATCTTTCTGCACTCTGCTGCTGAACTAATCTTTCTCAAGCCAAACTTGATCTTATCTCTTCCCAGCACAGAAAACTAGTGGCTCCTCACTGTCTGCTAAGGAGAGACCAACCCCTCTGGCATGGCATCCAGACTTTTCTGTGGGCTCCCTGAAACCTGCCTTTTGGGCCTGGGCTGCTCAGCCAGCCGGATCCCCTCACTACCATCCTCACCCCCGGCCTCCCCTTTCCCTGCACCTGCCGAGTCACACACTCACCCACTTACTCAACAAATATTTATTGAGTGCCCACGATGAGCCAGGCAGGCCCTCGCCACAATGTGGGGCCGCAGCAGCCATGGGCCCTGCTCTGAGGAAGCTTACAGTGCAGCGGGGGAGGGTGACAAAGACGCCGTAGCATGTCAGAGGGAGACTAAAGCAAGGCAAAAGTTAAAGGGTGACGGTGCAGCTAGACATGAGGGGAATGGCTTCTATTTATGCGCCTTCTGCGTACACGCACTGCGCTGGACATTTACATGCAACCCTGAAATGAAGTGAGGTGAGCTTCCTGCCCTCTGCTTCTTCCCAAACCTCACCTCTGCCTGGAAGTCTTGATGTCCCTCAGCTGGTCACTCCCACCCACGGTCTCATGCTACATCTCTTTGGATGGTACTGAGTGGCTCTTCCTGACCTGGCTGAAGACAGAACTGACCAATGTCCAAATGCAAAACGTCACTCCTCGGAAGACCCCGGCAGACCGTGAGTGTGGGAATCCCAAAGAGAACTCTGCCAGGGTCTTTCACCTGTACCAGGCAAATTACATAAGAATCTCTGACTTAATGTCTTCTAATCCCCCCAAGCTTCACCCTTAAGGATTTTAAGTCAGTAGGGATGCCCACAAATATGATTTTATGGCCCCCACCCCAATTGATTCTGCTGCACAATGAGGCTTTAGAGTCCCTGTTCTTGTCCAGGTGTTTAAAACTGTACTCTCGGTCATCTCAGGGGACAGCCAAGTGGGGAAGTACCCGGTGATCAGGGGATGGGGCCCCAGACCTCACCTCTGTTGTGGCAGCTTTTTGTTTTAAGGGCATCAAAACCAGGTTTTGTTGGAAGAAAGGGTTCTGTGGCAAGAAGAGGAGGAGGTAAGGGGGGAAGGAAGAGGGGTTAAAGGAGAGGGTGGGATTGGGGTGGGGTTGGGGCACATCAGATCATAAGGGGCAAGGAAAACAACATTGATGACTTTGAGAGCATGCTAATGGCTCAGATAAGAATAGCATCAGTTTAGGGCTTTTGTTAATTTCTCTAATAACCCAGGGGATTGACTTTTCTTGAGCAAGTTAAATATTAATTTAGCTGTACAGCAAATTGATCTTTCTCTTGCAATGGGTTGTGATTTGCAAATATCCCTGAAAGCACCGTTGGTTGGGCAATCCAAGACTGGCTGCCTTTTTCCCCCAAAGCACCTCCTTGGCTACTGTGTTTTTCTCTGTGATGTCAAATGCTCACTTGTTTTCTTGATTAATCACCCAGCTATTTGATATCACTAAATCACTCCTTCAAAGCTACAGATACTCGCCTCTGAGCCAGCAGCTAAGGGGTCCCAGGAACCCAAGGGTGATTTGACCCTTCTTCTAGTGCTCAGAAGCCCTTCTGCTTAGAAGGCTTGGGGCAGCCACCCAATTCACCCCCACCTCTAAAGAGTCTGTCTAAAAGGTTGAAAAACATTTCTAGTGAATGCAATTGTACAACTTCCCCTGATAATCCTATATGTTATAAAGCTATCCTATAGAAAGGACCTGCTAACCATTAACCTACATCCCCTTTGTTGTAGTTTGAGCCTGTTTTCCTCATTCTACCTAGTTGTGGAGAGCACAGACAAATAGTAGCCATCCTGAGGATGATGATACAGCTATCTTGTACATGAGAAGACATTAAGTTGCTCCCTTATCCTACCTTTTTCTTTTTAAATATTACTTAACTGCATAAATGAAAGGTTTAGTTATATGCTCCATGACCCAAGCTACCTTTAATTTGATTCTTAAGCTGCAAGATACATTGTCCTCAATTCTTTTTGGAGAAGCAGGTGAACCACTTACGAGTCATTTAAAACATTTTAACAATGGATAATAGACAAATAATAAAAAGCTCCCTCTCTCTTTTGTTCTTTCAACATGTATTATGCAGCAGTTCTGTGTTGGTAGCCTGCAAGGTGCTGGGGACCTGGTGATGTATGTGACCCAGCCTCTCCCTTTAAGGATCTCACGGTCTCCCTGGGAAGACAGACATTGAAATGCATTGTGGGACTTTCTGTACAAAATGGCCTCTGGCTAGAGGCTTCCAACAAGCCTTTCCTTGCTTCTCAGGAACATATCCCAGCAAACACAGACAAATATGAAGACTCACACTAACGAAGTAAATGAACACTGACAGACAACCTAATTGCCAGGATGTGGAAGCAACTGACAATACTTATAAGGCGGATGAAGCCGGATGGAGAACAACCTATCAAGCACATGTATGACATATGCCAAGTTCTCCTCTATAAAGAGAACCTGCTTTAAAGAAATAGATAAGAAGATATGTCATAATTCCCTCTCTTTCAATACCTGACTCAGATACCCAAGGTCTCTACTAACCAGGGAATGGAGTAAATATTCTTTATTTTATTGTTTCAGCTTCACACTAAACAAAGAACAGTTTTCCCCGGCCAACTTCCTACCTTCCCCAAGGTCTTCTTATACCCAGAAATGAGCATGGCAACTGGGCAGACAGATGGGCTGGTGAAAACACAATGTATTCAGGATAGGAAGAATGGTCAAAAGGCTGGAGCAGGCGTAGTAATAACTATGGAAGCTGTGCAGCTCTCTGAGCGTTGTTTTTCCTATGACACATCAGAGCACCAGAGAATCAGGATGGTGGTTAGGGAAAGATGCCACCTAGTAGAGCAGACATACATTCGATGAAGCCTGTTGGCAACTGGCAATTAAACACTGGTTGGTTGTAGACCAGTGTAGGTCTAAACAGATGATTCAACCATCAAGCAAGAGAGAGATGGAGGGCCCAAGGCCAATCTACTCATCCTGCCTAGCAAAAAACAGCAAGAACTAATGAGTCCCAAGGAGGAGTAAAGAAGAGTCAAGACGTCTGTGGTCTGTTAGAATACTTCAGAATAAAGAGCAGGAACAGCCCCTCCAAGACCCAGAGAAGAGCATCCCTTTGAAAATGATACTCTGTACAGTCAAGAGACATTTTCAGGAAGCTTCTTGGCATGCTTGAAGACAACTCCTTGTAAAAGGAACAAGCTTACAAGAAAACAGGTTAAGCAGAAAAGACAACGGAATGAGAGAAGGGAAGGGAAAGAGATAGAGAAGCGTTTTCAGGAAACAAAATCACGCAGTGTCAGGATCTACCTTCACATTGGTGTAGCAGTAAAGAGCAGATGTGTTGCTGTTGAGCAATGAATGAATGATGTAGAAAACAGACTGGAGAATTTTTCCAAGAATGAATACAAAATGGACAGAAAAAGGAAAAACATCGAGAGAGAATACAGAGCACATGGAAGACAGAAGATAGAGAACCAACACATATAAAATTATGTCCATACTTGCGAAGGGCTGAGGACTTGAAAGAGTCCCTGGGTGCATTCCTAAAAGAGATACCAGTACAAATGCCATGAAAGTCTTGGCAGGCTATGAAGAAATAAAACTCATCTTAGCTCAATAAAAACCAGATACTATATGGATGTTTTGAAGAAATCTTACATCTATGTATGGACACACATGGACAAATAGATTACCTACAGTAGAATAAAGATTGTTAACTTCATGACACTAAGTTCTAAAAGAAAATGGAACCAGAGCTATAGAGTTTTATGAGGGAAAATTTGTGACACACAAAAAATATATTTCCAGCAGACTGAAAGCAATAAATGTTTTTGGTTACATTTTCAGGTCCCAGAAAACTTGCAACCATTCAGAAAAAAATTACTTGAAAATATATTCAAATGACAGATGAGGTTTGGTGATAAGCAATAAAATCAATTAAAATCGAAGTCTAAATGTTTGCAAACTGCTTATAAATTGAATTGAAATGTCAAAAATAGTCTCAATAAAGAATATACATGTTGTTAAAATTCTAATTACAAAAAGCTAAATGTAATAACTCAAGCTATATTAATTAAGAACAAAGAGAAGAGCCATTTAAGGAGAGGTAGCACAGTATGTGAAATTCCTTGTTCACATGGGTGGGATTCAGAAGAGGGTTTTTTTTTTTTTTTTAAATGCTCAAATCTTACAAATACTGAAACTGCTTTAAAATAATTAAAGTTGGGGGGCGCCTGGGTGGCTCAGTCATTAAGCGTCTGCCTTGAGCTGAGGTCATGATCCCAGGGTCCTGGGATCGAGCCCCGCATCGGGCTCCCTGCTCCGCAGGAAGCCTGCTTCTCTCTCTCCCAATCCCCCTGCTTGTGTTCCCTCTCTCGCTGTGTCTCTCTCTGTCAAATAAATAAATAAAAATCTTAAAAAAAAAATAAAATAATTAAAGTTGGGGGCACCTGTGTGGCTCAGTCAGTTAAGCGTCTGCCTTTGGCTCAGGTCATGATCCCAGCATCCTGGGATCGAGCCCCACGTTGGGCTCCCTGCTTGGTGGGGAGTCTACTTCTCCCTCTCCCTCTGCCTTGCCGTTCCCCCTGCTGGTTCTCTCTCTCCAGTAAATGAATAAATTCTTTAAAAAAAATAAAGTTGTTTTAAAAACAATTTAAATAGTTAAAAGTTTTCACAAATACACGTTAAAGAAATATATATGCTTTTGAAAATACTGGAAAGGACAAAAACAAAATACACCCCTATGTTTTTTAAATAACAAATTGAAAAATATTAAATAAATACAAGGGAAGTTATTGTTTAAACAATAAGAATTTAGAAGAAAGTACATAATCACTTCCAATAACAAATATGAATGAACTGACTCTTGATTTAAAAGACTCAGGTTGGCAAAAAATAATAATAATAATAATAATACCTAAAACAAAGGGGAAAATAAATAGTAAAAGAATAATTTTCATTTATGGTAATATTATAAGTTAACCCGCAAAACATTTTGCTAAACACGGCTAGAAGAACTCAATAATATGTAAAATAGCTTCTTCTCAATACATTGCCAAACTCAGAAGTATTCCCAAGGGCCTAGAAACAAAGAAGCACTAAAATCCTGAATGGTAAATGTAGGAGCTTACCCCGCAGTGTGGGTGGGGATTAGTTCCTGTTCTGGGAAATCTAATAGCTTGAATTTTAATGTACATCAATTGGAAACTAGGCTTTGAATGAATGCAAGGCAGAAAGTTGAAACAGCCATCACTGCAGAAACCTGAGGCCTCAAGTTGCAACACCTCCACTGAAAGAATGGACTGAGAGAAACTTTTCCCCACATTTACTCACAGAAAAGAGGAAGGAAGCTTGCCCCTCAGCCAAGGCAGTTCCCCTCAGAATGCCTATCATAGGCCTTCACTTACCTCAGTTTCAGTTCAAATTTATACTACTTGATCTCAGATCTCCCCAGGCAAGAACTCAATTGAAAAAAATTAGTTGTAAATGGATTGGTAGGAGGAAATGCAAAAAGGACACACTTTCCACAAGATTTCCACAGATAAAGCCCTGCCAGACATGAACTCACAATCCAAAATCACAGAACACAAGAATAAATCTACCATGAACAAAACTCAGCAGGCAAAACAAACAGGATTAGAGCCTTATGAGTATAGAACTCTCAGAGAAAGTCTTTTAAATATCAATATTTAAAAGAATAAGACATTATAAAAAAAAAACCTATACATTCGAGAGAGAACCACATAGAAAAGGAAACTAAAAACTAACTGGATAGGTTTAAGAGGTTCTGTATACATGACGGGTTCACTGAACTTCAAGTTAAATCTGAGAAAATTAACTATAATGCAAGGGAGAAAAGTAAAGAGACGTAAAACATTAAAAAGAGGTTGAAAATATGAGTGAAGCATAGGGAAGGCTATCATTTTTCAAATACTTAGGAGAGAATAATAGAAGGAATGGTTGGGGGGTGGGGGATAAGGAATATTAAGAGAAAGCAGATAAATTTCCAGAACTGATGAAAGAAATGAATTATTCAGATTGAGGAAACACAGATTTTGGAAGTCCTGAGCAGAATAAACAAAACATATCCATGACTAGGGGCACCTGGGTGGCTCAGTCATTAAGCGTCTGCCTTCGGCTCGGGCTCCCTGCTCGGCAGGAAGCCTGCTTCTCCCTCTCCCATTCCCTCTGCTTGTGTTCCCCCTCTTGCTGTGTCTCTCTCTGTCAAATAAATAAATAAAATCTTTAAAACACAACAAAAACAAACAAACAACAACAACAACAACAAAATATCCATGACTAGGCAAACTGTAATGCCCTGCAGGACACCAAAGACAAAAAAAACATCTTAAAAGTCATCAGAGCGAAGTGACAAGTTACTTGTCTTCCAAGCAGCAAAATGTTTGGTACAGAGAGAAAAGAACTATCAACTTAAAATGTTATGTAACCTAAAATACCATATCCAGCTAAATATTTTTCAAGACTGAAAGCAAGACTAAGGGAGTTTACCAGCCAGGTGCTATCTTTGAGACCTACTTAAGAAAATAGTTCAGGAATAAGGGAAATGAACTCAGAAAAGCAAAGTAAGATGAATGAAGCAATGAGTAAAGGAACAGATCAATGTAGGTCAATCCTTGGGGTTTATAAAAGCAAGATAATACTGAATAAGAGCAGCATCTAAGTTAGGAGTTTAAGAACTAAAAGTGTTCTAAAACCCAGATACCATTCTGGAAGCAGGCAGAGATATTGGATAGTTTTAGATGTTGTCAAGTCAACCATGCTTTAAAATTGTTAAAGGTAGGGGTGCCTGGGTGGCTCAGTTGGATAAGCATCCAACTCATGATTTTGGCTCAGGACATGATCTCAGGTAGTGAGCTTCTCTCTCTCCCATTGCCCTTTCCCCACTCACTCTCTCTCAAAAAAGGAAAAAAGAAAGAAAGAAAAGAGAAAAAAAATGTTAAGGGTAACCACTTCCAGATAAGCACTGGGGTGGGGGGGATTAATCGATATAACGGAAAGTAGGAGAGGAAAAAAATAAGTAAAGAAAAGCATAGTGTAAATAAAGCAAAAAATAAGATAATGGAAATAAATTCAAAATATACCAGCACTCCCAATAAATGTATCATCAACACAATAAATAAAAATAAATAAAAGAACAGTCTAATTTTAGAGAATCTATTTACTCATTAACTGATTAAAGGACAAAAGCTATATAATCCTCTCAACAGACACAGATAAAACATTTGATAAAGGGCACCTGGGTGGCTCAGTTGGTTAAGCTTCTGCCTTCAGCTCAGGTCATGATCTCGGGGTCCTGGAATCGAGCCCCTGCTCAGCAGAAAGCCTGCTTCTCCCTCTCCCGCTGCCTGCCACTCCCCCTGCTTATGCTCTCTCCCTCTATCAAATAAATAAATAAAATATTTCTAAAAGTTAAAAAAAATTGATAAAAATTCAGAACTTTTCATGATTTAAAAAGTATTTAATAGGGGAAATAGGATCCTTCTTGTCTTGAGACATGGTATCTACCAAAACCCCAGAGCAAATAATGCATTTAATGATGAAACATCAGAAGTATTCCCTTTATAGTTGAAGAAAAAGGAAGGATCCTGCTCTCCTTGTTGCTATTCAACTTTTTCCTGCAGGTCCTAGCCACCACCCTAAGACATGAAAAGGAAATGAAAGCCATAAGGAAGAAAGAGAACCAACAAGATTATCACAAATAGTAAGACTGTCTATCTAGAAAACCCAAGAGACTGTACAGACAGACTAGTAGACCAAACATGAGAGATGAGCAAGTTTGCTGGTTACAAAGTCAATATGTAAAAATCTATTGCTTCCCTAAACATCTACAGAAAAATAATAATGTAATTTTTAATGATATGGCATTTTAATAACAACAAAAACTCTAAAGTATCTTAGAACAAATTTAAAGAAACCTTTAAACGGCCTTTATGGAAAAAAATAATAGGACTTTATTAGGGGTGCCTGGGAGGCTCAGTTGGTTAAGCATCCAACTCTTGATTTCAGCTCAGGTCATGATCTCAGGGTTGTGAGATGGAGCCCAGTGTCAGGCTCCACGCTCAGTGCAGAGTCGAGTCTGCTCGAGATTCTCTCCTTCCTCTGCCCCTCCCTCTGCGCTCTCTCTCTCTCTCAAATAAATAAATAAATAAATAAATAAATAAATAAATAAATAAATAAAATGTTTAAAGACCATGTAAGTAATGGGGGAGATACACTATGTTCGTGAGTACGAAAACTGATGGTAATTCTCTACAACTTTAAGTATAAACTTAATGCAAATACAAGAAAAGTATCCATAATATTTTTGAAGAATTTGACTATTTGACCCAAAATTCAAAGGCAAAAGGCAAGAACAACCAAGACTATTTTGAAGACAAACAGAATGGGGGGCATAATTAAAACAATATGGAGTTGATGTAGGGATTTAGGACCAATGTGTATATGGAAAATCCACGTCAAGGAAAGCATTACAAAGTACTAGAGAAAGAATCAACCATTCAGTAAATATTGCTGAGACAATTTGAAAAAATAAAATTAGGCTCCTCTCACACCAAACACAATCAATCCCAGTGGATCAGAAACAAATATGAAAGGCAAAAGTTTCAAAATGTTTTTGAAGAAAATATAGGATAATACTTTAATGATGTGGGGTGGGTGGAGGAGAATTTCATAAACAGGACACAGAAAGCCCAAATCACAAAGGAAAATACAGACACATTTGCGTAAAATGAAGAACTTTGGTACGAAAAGACACCATAAACATAGTTAAGCCACACACTGGGAAAACGTTTGCCACCCATTTAATTTAAAAAGTATTAACATCCAGATCATATAAAGAACTTCTACGAACCAAAAAGAAATAAACATTTTTAAAAGTGCCCAAGTGCTTGCTTTGGAGGCACACATACTAAAATTGAAACGATCAATTTCAAGGTAAAAAATGTATCATTCTCTATCTAGAGATCGGAGTGGCACCTGCACAAAGATGACACACAAATTCATAAAGTGTTCCTGATTTTTAAACCAGACAGAAAGGACAAATATTGTATGATTCCATTCATATGAGATACCTCAAGTAGGCAAATTCATAAAGACAGCAAGTAGATTAGAGGTTCCCGGGAAGGAGGTATGAGGAGTTACCGCTCAATGGGTAGAGTCTCTGGTGGTTTTGGAAATAGATGGCGGTGACGGTTGCATACTATTGTGAACATAATTAACGCCACTGAACTGTATGCTTCAAATGGTTATAATACAAATTTCATGTGCTATATATTTAACCATAATTTTAGAAGCACCCAATATTAAAGAGGGGAAAATATCTGAACAGACATTTCAGACAACAGCTGGGTTTAGTAGAAGACAGAGCAATGGAAGCTTTCATACACTGCTAGTGGGAGTATCAGTGGGTTCAAACATTCTGAATAGGAGTATGGCATCACTCAGGGAAGTTGAACATGTGCTTTCTTAAGTACAGTCTATCATAACGCAGATACTAACGATAAAAGGGCTTCAAGGTAAAAAAAAATGCCTTACTCTCCCACATATCAGTCCCAGAGTTTACCATCCTGATCAGTGGGACCACTTTGATCCTCATGGTCATTCAGGTAGCTGGTTCTTTCTAAGTTATTGCACTGCCAGCATCTAGGACTCTGTTGTTTTCTGCAAAGTTGAAGTTGGGTCACCACCACGTTTGGGTTTGGGGCCGTAGGAAGACAGAGGAGAGCACGGAGGAGGTACACTCATTACCTGAAAGCTCTGATCCCAAAGTAGCAGAATGGGAACTGCTGAGATTCCCTTGGTGAGAACTCGGTCGCATAGCCACCTGCAACTCAAAGGACGGCGGGAGAGATGTCTGGCTGGACAGCATGTGGGCAGATGGAGAGAACGGACTTGGGTGCACAGCTGGGGATCTCCACTACACCCTAGGACTGAGCAATTTCACAGCGGGGTACATCTCAGCAGCACTTAATGCACATGCGCACTGGGAGATATACACAAGGAAGTTCATAGATGCACAATTCTTAATAGGAAAAAAACAGGAAATAGCTCAAATGTCCATCGTTGTGAAACAAAAAGTAAATAAATTTGGGTATATTCTTATACAGGAGCAAAAATGAATGAATTACTGTCACACTATTGGGAAGATGCTCCTAAAGCAACATCAATATTCAACTGAGTGGTAGGTATTAATAATTAAATTGTATGTCTATACATGCATATATACATATATATGTACTTCTATTCATTATTTTGTATATACCTGCCATAGTAAAGTTACCTCCTCAAAATGAACTAGATATAATTTTTCACCCAACAGACTGGTAAAAACAAATGTTTGTTAATATTAAATGCAGGCAAGGATGTGGGCAGATGGACAGTAAAAGTATAAATTGCAGTTTTATTCTGTAGGGCATTTTGGCAGTATCTAAGAAAACCTAAATTGGGCACCTCTATGAATTTTGCTGTTTTGCTGCTCAGCACTAACCTAGAGAAAAAACCACGGAGGCGCATAAGGAGGACGTGCGCAGAGATGTTCAGTGCAGCAAATTTTAAAATAGCACAACATTGAGAATAACCTAGGTGCCATTAATTAAGGAAAAGACTAAACCCTGATCCAGCCATACGACTAAAGATTATACAAGTGTAAAAAGAGTGATGTGCAACTATTGGGGCTGAATGTGAGTAGGTCCTCCAGACCCCGTGTCCCGTGAAAAGGCAAGTTGCAGAAGAAACGAGGGAAAACAGTATTAGATTTCCCATAGGGGGTGGGTGTGTGTGTGTGCATGCGCACACGCGCGTGTGAGCACGCGCACGCGCACGTGCACGCACCAGTGAGTGTATCTCACTTCGTCTGATTGTATGTGTACATGTTTTGTTTGTGTTGAGTTGTTTCCAAAAAGAATTCGCTGTTTAGAAAAACCTACATGAGGAACTATTGCTTTAAAATAGTAACCTTAGAAATGTTTTTAAACCAGTAAGAGACTTCACCAACTAAAACTAAATGAAGAGATGGTACAAGTCATCCATTCATTAAAAATTATTTATTGAAGGCATACAATGTGTCAGAATCTGGGGTACAGCGGTGAATTACAAAGTCCCTTCCTTACAAAATTCAGTCATTTGAAGGATTGAATTTTGCCAAAAGTGAGAGTTAGAAACCACAATACTAACCTTTTCTATGTAGTTCTACAAAGGAAACTCTGGGTTTTACCATTTTTTTTAAAAGTAAGTCAATGGGACGAGTCCAGTAATAGTTCAAAGCCTCGGTTTACCCTTCTGAAAAATGAAGTGAGTATATATTCTGCTCAAAAGTCAGTGGGCACTTGAGTGCACAATCTGATCATCCTCTTCATGAAGTGCTATGTGTAGTTGATAAAGGAGAAGAAATGAAGGCAATTTATCTTGCTCTTCACAGAGAGTCCAAGGTATGAAATGCTAATCATTATAACAAGAAATACAGTCCAGATCAAAATACTGTTAGATGATCACACAACTAATTGGAGGGAGAACCAAAGGGCACTTATTAATGGTAAAATCCACAAGTGCTTTTTGAGGAGGTCAACATGAAACGTGGGCCTTTTTTAACAGCTACACCATGGACTCGATAATGCAATGGGAAGCATGCTACTTAAATTTGTGTTTGTCACTTTTTGCCTTTTGAAATCTTAGGAAAAAAATAGAACTGAGGATGGTTGGTTTTTCTAATGATTAATTGACAAGCCACAGACCGGCAAGTTTGGCTCTGATCTCACCCCGTCTAAACGCAGTCCTGGTTCCCCAAATAGCATCGGCATGGGTGCCCTGGCTTGTCTGTCTGCTCCTCTTCCTGCCAGCATCATGGATGGTTTCACGGGCCTTCAAAACACTGGCCTGGAAGCTTCTTCACCACCCGAGGCACCTGGTCCTTATCTCCACCCCGTCCTGAGAGTCGCCGGCACCAGACACAGCCCCACCTCCATGATTTCCTCCTCTGGTAATTCCCCTGTTGGCCCAGGACCTGCCAGGCTTGCAGCACCCCCCACACCCACTCCTCACCACCACCCTCCAGCTTCAACCCCAACCCAGCTGCCCCACACCATCAAGAACATCAGGTACTCTTTGCTTCGCTTGTCTCCTCATCCAGCCTAGACCCCGTGGTCAGGCCATTTTGCCGAAGCCAGGTTTACTACCAGAGCCTCTAGAATTGAGCTTCCCAATATGGTTCTCACTAGTCACATGTGGTTACTGAGCACTTGATATGGGGCCAGTCCAAACTGAAATGTACTTTCAGTATAAAATATACTGAAATTTATACCAGCCTTTAAGGATTTAGTATGAAAAAATGTGAAGTATCTCATTGATAGTTTTTCTATTGATTTCATGTTAAGTTCATAATATGACACAATATATTAAACTATTAAAATGAATTTCACCTGTTTTCTTTACCTTTTTAGTGTGTTTGCTAGAAAATATATAGCCTGCATTATATTTCTTCCCCAACCAGCTGCTGATTGGAACTACGGGAAACAGAATCTGGCTCTTTAGGGCCAGGAGTTAGTGAGGATTAGGCGGGTATCAAGGCCCCACAGAGGTGGTTGTGGTGCAGGGCATCCCAGAGGGGCTAGGCTACTTGTAGGGAGGTGAGTCAGAGACCCAGTCCTCCAATGCCACAGATATCTCTGCCCCCAGATGAATGCGTGGGGAAGTGCTTGCTGAAGAAGCAGCTGGCCGTGTTGGTAATAACTGGCATTTATGCCATTTCAGCCATCAGTGCTCCCTACATAGACCCGATGCAGGAAAGAGGGGCTTGGGCAGGCGGAGAGCCCCACATCTATAGCTGACTGTGAAGAATGAAAAAGAGAGGTTGGGTCACTCCAGGAGGAGACGTACCATTTCACACAGAAAGAATGATGGAGAGAGAAGGGCTCGCTGTATGAATGACTCCACCAATTATCCAGAATGACCTCCAGGACCAAATGGACAAATGGGAACTTGAATATACTATCAAGGGATTTGAGGTCTCCCTTCCCCTGGAGATCTAGATTAATTTCTCTTATTCCACACCCCAGAATCAGATCCTGAGACAAAGATTAGAATAAGCGCCCACATGGAGGTACACTGGATGCTCCCCTTTACTGACTGGTGCACTCATCCTCCAGCTATGAATGCTGGCTGCCAACAGCTCAGCTGAGCCCTTTTCTGGAGCATTGCCTTTGGCCAAATGGGCACTGCCTCAGTTGGGAGGACCTGCCTGCTCTCTCTCACCCTTCAGGGCAATCCACAGGAAATGTCTAACTGAAATGGGGATTCATGGCCAGCTCCCTTGACTCCAACTCTGGGGGGACCAACTCTGTGGTACTATTTGTACTCCAGAGGTCCCCAAGGGATCAGCCTGAAGCCAGTCTCCAACCTACACCACAGCTTTGCTCAGCCCCTTCCTCTGCCCTATCCTACAGGCCTCTCTCCTCTTCCCGCTACGTCAGTTGAGTAATACCCTCTTTTAGGCTCTGCTCCCAAGGACCTTACTGAGGCAGGACAAGAAGGAAACATGGATCAGTGAGGGGGGAAGCCAGACAACAAAGGTGAGGCAGCCAATCACAGTGTACTATGGAGCAGTCACTACCATGGATGACTAGAGATTAATCCTGTAGGGAAACACTGGAAGCCAGTGTAGAACACACACTTAAGAGCTATCTCCCCCAAAGGAAGCAAGGAAGCTGGGGTGTTTATACGCCAATTCTCCCCAGACATTGGCTCAGACCGCCGGGGTGGGGAGCATCAACTCTACAGCACTTCCAGCTCCAGGATCCCAGAGAAAGCCCTTGGGCCCCAAGCTGGCAGTTGGGAGTCAAGCCACTGATGGAAGTGCTAGAGCTGAGGAAGCATGGGCGGGACGCACAAGCTTTCAATGCTGACACGTCCACTTCTGCTTCATGAGTTCAACGCATGGACGTCCACAACATCACTATGAAGCACCAAACTGGCCCACAGAGACTTGGCCCTCCCTCTGTTCACATACACACACGTTCCCTCACTCACCATTCTCACACAGCATTTGTGTGTGAGGGAGACTTCCCAAGGGCTCAGCAATGATGAAGGAGGCAATTACTTTGCAGAAATAGGAACGGCCTTGGAGATAACATTCTATGTTCTTGTTCCAAGCTACCCATGTGGACAAGAGCCCATCAAGGATCCAGTAGGGCACAAGGGTCTCTCAGTTTACAGGATTCACTCTCCTTAGAAGGTGTTTATGGATTAATAAAGCAATTTTCCTCTCTGTTACATTAGTATCATGGTATGTCATTATACTGCCTTGAGTTAAGGATTCAGTTTTAAGTTTGTATGCTAAATTGGAGCGTAAACTCTTTGTGTCGTTTCTTAGCTTCATGACTTAGCACAAGGGAAGGAGCCAGAATGCAGATGCCAGCAGCACCCAGAGCCTATGGAAGAAGGGGAGGAAGTTGACATCAGCCTGTTGCAGGAGGTCACTGAGGACGTGACTGCTGGTTGAGGCAAACCCGGGCAACAAAGGCCCGTCATGCCCTCCCCTGTCCTTGGAATACAAGTCTGCCCACTCTTCCCACAGTGGGAGCTGTTTTCAAGGATTGTTGAGACTGTGTGGGTGGCACGTGTGACTGAACCCCATTAAGTCCTCTACAAAGTTTTCAGATTCCAGCAGGAAGATGTGGAGATCTCACTTTGGGGCCAAGACAAGCCTCATATATAAGTTCTGTTGCTTATTAAACCTGCCACCTACCCATCTAGAGTGCCTGCCTCTTTCTTCAGCCTCTTCTTGGCCTCCGTGTATGGGGGCCAATTTGTGAACCAACACAGCCACATGGGAGAGAGGTGTCAGATAGGAAATGGTGCCCTGGGGCATACCAATGGGAGCTGTCTCCTTGCCTCTGGCACCCAGAGGATAGGACTTACCACCGCTCCCCACCCCCGCCCAGTCTCTACAGTGGTGAGGAGAGGTGAGGTGAGACATTAGTAAATGATTTCTTCAGCCTGTATTTTGTGAACTCCTGCAGCATGCTGGGCACCAAGGCTAGGTAATAGAGAAACATGGAGAAAATAAAGCCCCTGTTCTCATAGATGTTAAATTGTAGAAGAGACAGACTGTCCCCTTGAGAAACTAAACACTACAAGTAGGATCATCTCAGAGATGCCAACTAAGACCCATGTAGAAAGTAAAACACTGCATGATAGAGGGGCGCCTTTGGTGGGATGAGGAGCACGACTGCAGCCAGGGCCATTTGGGAGGGCATCTATGAGGACATAACACTAGTCAAGTAAACAGAAATATCAGAGGCCAGGGGAGGGCAGTGGGGCTGAAGCCAAGTGAGGAGCAAAAGGCTGAGAGAGTAGGACATGAGGTTGGAAAGATGGGCAGGGTTCATTTGTGTGGGGCCCGCTTTGTTCTGGGTTATGCTCTAAAATGGTATTTATGGAGATGTCTGCTGGGGGATACACTTGGGACTGGGGTTAACATGGCAGGTGCACTTGACTTTTCCCCCACCCCTACCCACGATAACAGCAGTCCCCGGAACTTAGTGCTCAAAATAGACTTGGCCTCTATGGATGCTGTTTTTCCTGGGCTAAGAGAGTGGCCTGAGTGGCCTCCAAAGGTCCCTCCCAGCCAGACCACGTAGAGAGGGCTTTGCCTGCTCCAAAAGAGACTGGCCCCTGCAGGGAAGGGAGCCACCACCTTGCCCACCTGGAAGTGATGACTGGGTCTCCTGTCTTTTCTGAGGCCTGGCCCCATTTCTGAGTGCTGGTGGCAGCAAACGGGAACAGGATCCTGCAGCCTGGCTGTGGGGACGAGCGTGAGGAAGCAGCTGCATGTGCCCTCCACCTGGGACGCCCTGCAGCCCTGCCGTCTCAAAGCATGCGGGCCCCGGTGGGAGGCTGGGGCTGGCAAGCACGCTCCAGAGGGGTCTGGGCACCTCTGGGCACAGCCTGGGGTATGTGAAAGAAGAGGCCACAGCTGCCGCCCATGCTTTGGAATCTAGACAGCCCTGCCCAAGAGAGGTTCACTGACCACAGTGCCTGGGTAGCACTAGCCCGGTCAGCTATCTCCACCTACCAGAAAGCCAAATTCCCTTCTCCTCGTCCCAAAAGGCTGCAAGGGGCATAAACTGAGTCACGGTCAAGCCAATTTCCTGGGAACGACCCTTCAGCTTCTGAGATGACCAAGGTCTCTGCTCCCTCTTGGGAACAAACTCCACAAGGAAATGCTTGCACTCTGCAGATGAGCCCGAGGGCCATCTTGGAATGTCCTGGAGAAGTGGTGAGAGCCCCCCCATTGTGGTGCTGCAGAGACCCAGGCCCCATGTTTGAGCTTGGCAGCGGCACAATGAGAAAAACCTAGGCGAGAGAGCACCCTGCATCCAAAGCCAAGAGCAGCTTTGAATCCTTTCTTCATGGAACATTTCCTAACCACGAGGGAGATAATGGGGGATGGAAAGGGAGAAGCAAATGGAGGACAGGAGAGAAGCAGGAAAAAGAAGGGGAGGAGAGAAGAAAAAACAGAAAAGTGAGAAGTTAAAGAGAAGCCTCGCCTGGCTATCTGTCAAGGGGTGTCCACCAAAGCGATGGGCACCCATACAAGGTGTCCACAAGCCAAGTGTCTCCCTCACAGCCATTACAGTCTCCCGTTATGGCTGGCTAACAGAAATCAATCTTCTTAATGCTGCCTCGAACGGAGAGGGAGGCCAGCCAAGTCTGGCTAAAGGATCCAGCCGTGCATCAGCTGCACCAGGTGTCTGGCATGAAAGGGTCAGGTTTCTCCCATCCACCTCCTCCCCTGGCACTGAAACAGCACAATGCCCACAGTGCCTGCAGGGGAGAAGGCAACGGGGTGGCCAAGACTGATGTTTCAGACAGGCCTGGCCGGGACGTCTCTGCTCAGCGTGCCTACGTCTGTTTCTACCCCGCCCACCCTGGATGGCTGCATCCACTTTCCTGCACAAAGATGTCTGAAACTTGATCTCACTAGCACACTTGCAAACATCCCTGTAACTCTCCCCTGCCCTAAGTCAGGGATCCAGAATGCATATGGATTTAAGAATACCCTTTAAGAATATTCTGGGTATTTCTCAAGAGTCAGTGGACAGCAATTAGTAGATGAAGTCTTCTGGATCTGATGCCTTGTGAAGGTGGATATGGACATGGATCCTTCTTCACTAGCCTCTCAGGCTGTCCACCTCCACTCAGCCTGGAGGAAAGACAGAGAGGATTCTCTTGGCTGGATTCGGGAATCCAGAAGAGTTAATGGTGTGGAAGCAGCAAGCTGGATTTTCCTGCCTTGAGAACCTTAGCCTGCTGTGAGTCTCAGCGCCCAGGAATGGAAGTGAGGATGTTGACTCCCCTTGTTAGCATCTGTCCAAATATATTCTTAAAATTGCTTTCTGGCCAACACCGATTGATAATTTTGTATCCGATTTGGGGATGGTTACTAAGGGAATGGAGAGAAAAGTGTTTGGTATGTCAATCTTATCATTGTTTTCCAAATTAGCATCAACACAAGCTGTAACTTTGAAAGACTCTGAAGCTAATTAGCCCATGTACAAGTAAGACAAAACAGACACAAGAGGAGAATTCTGGAGTGGGTGACAATACTATTATTCAACTATTTATAGTTTTCCTTTGCCATTTGACAAGAAGAAGGTGGATGCTAAGTGGGAGAATGGCAAAGACCCTGTGGGTAGGAAGATCAGTTCCATCACCTCCCATCCACTATGCTACACCTAAGCAGGGATTGCATCTGGAAGGGGAAAAAGTAGAAGCATCTCAAATGGTGCTTGATGACAAACTAGTGTAATGCCCCCAAATCACAAGGGGATGAGAATTAAATTCTGAAATCAGAGATGAGGATGAGAAGTACCACCATGTCCTGAGAATAGAATCAGGTTAGTGGAAAAGAAACGGAAGATGAGTAGAAAGGATTGCAACTCTTCTGAACTATTTGCAATTCTTTAAATAATGCAGCTTTGATGATGCAATCATTTTGCTAAAGCCAGTTTATATTTAACAACTTTAAGACCTATTTTCACTTCCTAGAAAAAGAGCGTAACTTTGTGAAAAGAGTATGTTAGGATGCAGTGACCCCCAAACTCCCATGCACTGGGGACATCGGTCTCTGGGGGTTCTATTAAAAGATCGAGAGTGCCACTATTGAACATCCTGATTGAATGGGTCTGGAGGGGGACTGGTCGTCTTTCCAGGAGGTTTCGATGGGCAGCCAGCTTTGCGAACTGTGGTTTGGGTCTCTCTGTTATCCATTCACCAGGGAAGCCTGGCTATTTGGACTACAAAGACAAGGACCCACCACACACTTGCTGACAGCTTACCTTACTGGAGATGGCCTCCCCATGAGAAGAAGAGTAGCCAGCACAGGGAGCTGTGTTCCCTACTGGGGACTCTGGGGGACAATCTCTCCCAAGTGCAGTCAGGTTGTTACCAGAATCCAGTTCCTTGAACTTAGAGGACTGGGGTCCCCATTTCTTTGCTTGGCTATTTGCCAGGGCTCCTCTGAATTGGTGCCCAGCAACCAGTCTTGTCCTTGCACGTGGCCCCTCTTAAAGCCAGCAATAGCATATCGGATCCTTCTCATGCCTGGAATCTTCCTGCACCCTTCTCTGCTTTTAAGGGCTCGTGGATTACACAGGGACCCACCTGGACAGCCCAGGATAACCACCCTGCCTTAAATCCAGCTCATTGGCAACTGTAATGCATCTTCAAGTCCCTACACAGCAGTACCCAAGATTAGGGTTTGACTGAATAACCAGAAGGCAAGAATTTGGAAATGCATCTTTAGAATGGTGCCTTCCCCAGGATTCTACCGTTTGTCCTGCTTCCCCATGAGCAAGGACTCAGAGAAGCTTTTTTTTCCTAGTGTCATACCTACAGGCAGTCAGTACCTGGACACACAGCTGGGGATTCCAGCACCCAGGCCCGCCCAGAATTAGGGAGGGATGACAATGCCAACTGAGAAGAGAGAAGGGTTCTCAGAGCCTTCTGGCACCGTGAAGAGGAAGAGAGGAAAACGCCTCTGGTCACTGTTAAAGCCTTTCATTGCCTTAATTAAAGCTCCAGTAACTGTGAAGCAAGGCTTGCAAAATTAAGATCTGTAGACAAAGTCTGCAGCAAGACAAACGCAGTCCTTGTTCCTGGGAAATTTGGGTCTGACTAGCTAAAGATAATCCTCAATAATGGGGTAGCATGTTACAGACACCCTTCTGACTCATGGCCTTTAGCCCACTGGCCACACCCCAGACAACAAAGGATTATCCAACATGCAAATCTGCTCATGTTCCTGCCTGTTTCTCATCCTCCTGTGGCTCCTCATTTGAGGCCAAAGATTCCAAGTTCCTTGAGTATGTCAAAGTCCCCCTGACCTGGCCCCTGTTGGTCCCTGCAGCCTCGTCAATTTTAGCCTCACACTATGTCCTGCCTAAGGGTTCCAAGCCCCTAGGGCACGTTGTGACACTCCCTATCTCCACATCTTTGCTCTGGCTGACTCTGCCTGGGATATCTTTTCCCCTAGTCTTTGGAGGACCTTTAACCACCCAACACTCAACTCAGATGCCTACTCCTTCAAGAAGGATCTTCTGTCTCCATGGCTAGGCCAGACCAGGCACCCTTGAATGTTGATTACCCAGTTATGCATCTATCTCCTCCCCTAGACGAAGAGCCCCCTGAACTAGCACGCTGCCTGGCACAGCATGGACACTCAAAGATGTTTGCTTCCAAGCAACAAGAATAATGCCTGTGGCAAGAACTTAGAGTACTCACACCCAGATCAGTGCACCTGAAGTTGCACTTTAATGATCGGTGTGGGTGTCAGGGAAGAGCAAGATCAGGGCTCAGTCTGCGGGCCTTGTTTCTTCACCTGCAGGGCCCATTGCAAAATGAAAAGGCAGGGCCCCTTGGTGGTTTGTTTTTTTTTTAAGATTTTATTTATCTATTTGACAGAGAGAGACACAGCGAGAGAGGGAACACAAGCAGGGGGATTGGGAGAGAGAGAAGCAGGCTTCCTACCGAGCAGGGAGCCCGATGTGGGGCTCGATCCCAGGACCCTGGGATCATGACCTGAGCCGAAGGCAGACGCTTAAGGACTGAGCCACCCAGGTGCCCCAGCAGGGCCCCTTGTTAAGATGTATCAAAAATTTCAAGCCAGCCGCACATGAGAGCAAGCAGGCTGTTTGTGAATGTGGAGCCCCATGTGACTCCGTAGGTCCCGCGCTCATGAAGGCCGGCCTGCCAGCCTGCGATCTTGACATGGGCTGAAGGGGAGAGCCAGGCAGGCCAGAACACTCACCTTCCATCTCCCCAAAACCCTCAAGCCTGATTTTAAATGCCTATCAAGTTAACCTTTTGATACAGTCTTTTAGTTGAAGGGGGAATGTAATCCAGCCTCCTCTTTGGCTAAGAGGAAAATACCCAAGCCACGTGGTCTTGCACGTCTATGCCAATAGCTGGGGACCGGACGGCTGAGACACAGTGGTGGGAAAGGCCATGTCACACCAACATGCACAGGTCCACAGCCAGCCTCTCCCCACAGCTGGGCCCACAGGCCCCGGGCAGCAAGACGGAGCCAGACGGCAGGGCTGGGATGCCAACCGGATGGGGCCCCAGAGCACAGCACAGTCTGGGGGGTGGGGACAGGCATCCAGGGGGCGGGGCAGGCTCTGGACAGAAGCAATGGTCCCAGGCACCCAACCAGCGATGGGACTCCCACTGAGGGGCAAAGAGCTACAAAGAACAGAGATCTATAAGCCAGTTTTTTAAAATGCTGTTGGGTGGGGTTGGAGAGGTTCTTGCTGGCTACCATAGAGTGAAACCGGGGGGCTCCAGATCATGGGAAACCTGGAACTGACGGCAGCCAGAGAGCAAGGAAACTGAGCACAGGTTTCTCCCTCAGTGCCTCTGTGCCGTCCTCCCACGTCTTCCCTCTGCCCAGCACCTTCTGCTGCATGCGGTTTCTGTCCCCAAACGACTGGGACAGCGCAACCCCCCCTGGCTGTGCTGGGCTCGCTGTCCGGGCATTCTGGCTCTGCTCCCTCAGCCGCTGTGCTCAGGCCCCATCCTCTGTGTGCCCCGCATTCTCCAGGGAGGAGTCTGAACTGGCCTGACATGAGCCCAGGCACAGAGGCCTGCGTGGCTGGCCAGACAGCGACAGAAGGCCATCCTTGGTCCGGCTAGCCATGCTCAGGAAACAGGTTATAGGGTACAGCCCCCAGCCAGGCCCACGCAGCCTCCCCTGGGGGTGTGGGCAGGGCAGGCAGGAAGGACCCTTCCTAGTACCAGACAGAGCAGTCCCTTGCAGGGTTGCCCTGGTGGTAAAAGGTGCAGACAGACAGAAAGGCAGTGCGACAGGGGCATGGGACGGTCTTCATGCTGCAGCGGGCAGGCTCCCAAGAATGGGAGGAAAGGCTTCCAATCCAGACGCAGGCACCAGAATTGGGTGCAGGAAAAGGCAGAGTAAGACCGGACTCACAGTCACAGAGGCTCTGCTGCATCTCAGACCCTCTCCCATCAGAGCTGTCAGCAGAGGAAAACCGTGGGAGAGGTAGATCCTAATACTGAAAGAGAGAAAGAAAGAGGGAGCCCAGCACCCTGATCCCAAGTCCTTTTATAGTATGAGCATGTTCAACCCAGAACATTTCCTGAACCAGAACACCCTTTCTTTCCACACAAGTTGGTCAAGTTGATTCTATTGTAGGTGTATTTTAATAAATATATTTGAAAGTCATGGGGAGCCAGGCTCGGTCAATACCTTCACCATCTGACCTCTGTGAATACGACCCCAAGGCCTTACTTCAGTGAAAAGACAACTAACCCTGAGAATAAAGATACGCACAGAAATGTTAAAGGCATCCTTCACACTGGCCAAAGCGATTTCTTGGAAATGCAAGTAGGTCACATTATCATTTTGTTTAAATTCTTTCACTTGTTTGCTTACTCAATAAATACGTGTTTACTGAGAAATGATTCTGTGATGTGGGTGCTGTAGGATCAAATCCAGAACTTGTAAGCAACTTACATAGCTTCTATCTAGCCTCTGCCTGCTTCTCAAACTTGAGCGGCATCGGATCACCTGGCGGGCTTGTTAAAACCAAGATGGCTGGACCTCATCCCCAAAGTTTCTGACCCGAAAGGTCTATGATGGGGCCTGAGAAGTTGTGTTTCCAACAAGTTCCCAAGTGATGCTGATGCTGCTGGTCCAAGGACTACTTGGGGATCCTCTGCCCTAGCTTCACCGTGTTACCATGGCCAACTCCAGCCTCCAGTCTCTCTCCCTACTCTGCATCCTCCTTTCACACATAGACGCCTTCCCCGTAACTACTGAACTTCTTCCAGTTTCCATGTCACCCATGCCATAACTCTCACAGATCTTCATACATGCTCTCTCCTTTACCTAGAACACGATCCCTCCCCAGATTCCTCTGTCTCACTCCTATCTCCTTTGGAAGATCCGGCAGAGATGTCACTTCCTCCAGGAAGCCTTACATGACTACTCTCCTCTCCCTTATTCGCTACTCACACATCAGACTGGGATGGCCTCCTGCTCTGAGCTTCAGGAGGAGCCTGTGCTACCACCCTTCACACACACCGCCCCCATAGCCCTGAGTCCACTGAATCATCAGACCTGGTCTGGCTCAGCCTCTGTGAGGATAGGAGTCAGATCCATTCTAGTCACCCTTTCATCCCCAAGGCCTGGCTAGTGAGGAAACAGGTGGTCAGCAAGTATTTGTGGAATGAATGAACAACATGAACTTGATCATTGTCTTATGGAGTTATTAGCCTATATTCATATTAGACAGGATTTTAATACCTTACACCTACACTACCTCAGTGGTTCTCAAGATCTGATACTCCCCAGTAACATCCACATCGCCGAGGAACCTCTTAGAAATGCAAATTCTCGGGCCCCACTGCAGACCCACTGAGTCAGGAGCTCTGGGGTGGTGCCCAGGAATCTGGTTGTAATAAGACTCCAGTGGTTCCGGTGCATGCTCAAGTTTGAACCCCTGCACTGTCATATAATGAGTCCTCAAAGGAGTGAAAATACATAAGTATTCTAAAGGTCAAAGGACTCACAGGTATTGGTGAAGGGCTCCAACATGTGAACGCTACTTCACAGAGGTCTTGGGGACTGTCTACACTTGTGAGGAGCTGTAACCTCAAGGTAGTCCAGCGGGGGTCCATAATTATCCAAATTATTAATATTTATAAAAGAGTTACTTCAAGGATGGAGGAGTCACTGCAGACGAAGAGAGCTTGGAGAGGAGATGATGGCTCTGTCAGGTGAACAATTTGGAGATCAAATTGAAAAGCAACAACCAGGAAACCCAGGTGAGCTAAAGGTTAGTTTCGTGGCAGGAATAAGAAGCACTAGCGTGGGGAGGTAATAGGTTCACTGGCGGGTTTGGGAGAGCAAGCCTTTCCAAATTCTGTGAGCCGCTCCTCGGGAGAAGTAAGCACAGTAGGCATGAGGGGTGAGAGCTGAAGAAATGACCCGCAGGTGGCCGCCAGAGCCTCGGGGATTGCGAGGAGCCTCCAGGCCCAGAGTCGGGCCACAAGAGGGGTTAAGAATGACAAAAGCATCAGATGGGGACAAATAAAGCAGGTTAGTACTGCAGGAGGAGGCAAAGACTGTCCCACACTCTTCCAAAGTCAGGGTAAAAGAAGCCAGGCGCTGTGATCTAGGAGAGATCAGAACACACAGGTGGCCTCAGAAGGCTTTAGAAAGAGGAACCCCAATCTGAATGTGGGGGGCTTATCACCGCAGTCCCACCAGCAAGTGCTCACTTTCCTTTAAAGACTCGGCATCTGCAAACATGTGCCAGTTGGCATTGAAGCAAAATGGAAGTAAGAGGCTAGACTTGCTTGTTGAACCGTGACAAGCGGCAGCCTATAGATCTACCGTATGCTTCTCAATTGTCCACCTCTGCGCAGTTTGCTCTCAGATATTCTTCAAATGCCAACAGAACATATCCTACACAGTGAACGAAGCTAGCCTTGGGCTGCCTTTCTGACCCAGGAACTGGATAGAGGAGTCATGGATCTGCAGTCCTTGTCGCCCTACCTGTGTGGTGGTACCCCCAAGAAAGGAGCAGGGAGGGGTGGAATCCCCCCATTAAAAGCAAATTGGCCACACGGAGCCAGAAAAGCACTCACTGGGTCACTAAGAACGGGACCTTATTTAAAATGATCACTTATCCTAAATTAGGCCAAAGGTCGGGATGAGGAATGCCAATATTATCTCAGGTATCTGGTGCAGACACTTGATTCACGGGAAACCAATTGTTGGGAAAAGAATGCGTGTTTTTGAGGTAGATATTCCTCCAATACACAGCTCAGGGTGTGAGTCCAGGCAAGTGACAGACCTTCTGATTCTGAAACAACACTGAAATAAAAATATCTCCTAAGCAGGGTTGTTTCAGAATTAAACAAGGTGTCACAGTATCTCTCATAGATACCTAATAAATATGAGAGATACTGACCTCACACCTCTCGACTATGGAGACCTGCTTGTCTGAATCCTGTTTCATACAAGGAAGGCAAAATGGAATGTCACAACATCGCCCTGAACTATAGGAAAGCCACAGTTTGTAATGAGCCTTGTAAATTACTTTAAAAAAATTAATGATGAAAGCGTTCTTGCCCTTCGATTGGGCTTGGCGAACTGCCTTTGTCTTCTTCTTCACCGTTAGAAATGTCGTAAGTACACGCCCAGAAGTTGCCTGGTGAGCTTTCTGGGACCAGTTCCCCCCCCCCCCCGCCATACACACACACACACACCCCAGGAGGAACTTCTCATGTCCACTTATTCACTAAGTCCTAAAATTTTTGCTAGAGGTATTTTTTGTTTAATTTTGTTCTGTTTTGTTTGGGCTGATGACATTCCCTGTATTACTTTGCCTGTAATGAAGTACCACAAATCGGGTGGCTTATTCAACAGAAACATACTGTTTCACACTTCTGGAGGCTCCACCTCCAAAAGCAAGGTGTTGACAAGGTCTCACACACCGCTGGGGGCTGTGAGGGAAGGATCTCTCCGTGGTGGCTGGTAGATGGCTCTCTTCTCCCTGTGTCTGTCCACAGCATCTCCTTTCTGTGCAAATTGCCCCTTCTCACAAGGACACCAGTCATCTGGAAGTAGAAACCACCCTTCATTTTAGCTTGGTTACTTCTATAATTACCCCATCTCCCCCTTCAGAGGTCCTGGGGGTCATAGCTTCAACATGAATTTTGGGGGGACACAGTTCAACCCCTAACATCCAGCAGCCTCACTCATGAGCACTTGTGCCGAATGCGGGATGAGAGGGTCATGTTAGCTGGCCTAGCTCCTCCAGAGAAGGGCTCATCTCCACAGTGGAGGGGAGAAATTTGCACTCCTGATACAAACCTCACCCTCAAGAACACCCCCCACCCCCGCGGCAGCTAACTAGGAAGGCTTGCACTTGGTCTCTCTCAGACTGATTCCCTTTGGGCCCACAGATATGTAGAGACTGGACCTGTAGGCTAGGCCCATGTTCACGGTTGTATTAACCATCCTGTAGGCAAGGACCTTCACCACAGTGGTATCAATGGGTCTGCTGGTCCCACACATCGTAATATAACCAAGGGACTGATATCAAGGTTTCTCACTTCTCATTCTGCCCCACTGGCTACAGGTACGGCAACTCTGTTAAATCTCGGGGTAAGAACTACTGGAAGGCTTTGCTCCAGCAGGAAAAATAAGGAGCAGGCAGAGAATTAAAGGAAGTGAGTGTCGTGGGTAAGATGTGGAGAGAAGATCCCACAAGGTTCCACTTACTTTTCGGGTTTCAGAGAAACTCCCAGAAGCATCTCTACCTCAGGGATAAAGGAGGGGGCAAGGGAGGGGCTCAGGCACATACCAGGTTTTACACAGAGAGAAAAAAAAAATGGTAGAGACAAAGAGGTACATCTTGGGAAATTGTGTGCTGCATCTCTCAGACACATCTGAAGCATTCACATTGGGCCAGGTGGACCGTGCCCGGCGACTGTCAGACCCCTGCCCTGAGCGTCTCACCCCCTCGCTGCCCAGAGTGCAGGCGGTTCCCTCGCTGACAACCTTCTCAGCCAAAGCTCGGGCTCCCCCTTGCCCTTTCAGACAAAATGAATGTTTCTCCGTTCAGCTTTAAGGTGAATCCAGGAGACACCTCCTCAGAGCCATCCTCTCTGAAGGCTGCACAATGCCAAGGGAGCCTCCTGGAAGGAGTCCAAGTCCTGATCTTGCCTTCCAGCTGCAGCAGGCCTTTTCACACCGGGCCCTCTCCCGGCCTCGCTCGTGTTCCATATTCATGTCCATGAAAATTAAAAGCCCTGAGATTTCATCAGGGGAACATACTGGGAGAACGAATGGGCAGAGCGTGGTGGTCCGCCAAGGGAAGATTGCAGGCCCAGGGGTAGGAGTGTCTGAACATTGAAATGGAGGAGGACAGTGCCTGCGCAGACCCGTCACCCCAGTGACAATGGCAGCTGGTTCCGGTCCTTCCTCAGACACAAAGCCGAAGCGTTTTCGTCTGAGAAGGTTATCATTTAAAAGAAAAAGACCCCCCCGCCTTTTTTTAACAACAGTCTTTCAGGCAACGAGTTTAGTCATTCCGAAGAACTAAAACTCCAAACGCGGGGAAGGGTCCTGGCGTGTGAATCTGGTGGAGGGTGCTGGGAAAGCAGGCCGCGGACTCTGAGGCACGAAGCAAGCGTGAGCCTGTCACCTTGCAGCAACCGAGAGGGGCCCCAGGATAGCAGCGCCCCTTCTAAGTCTGCAAGTACGCATGAGGAAGCTACTTGTGCTGAATGCTGAGCTCTTCTCAAGCCAAGAGCCAAGAGCGTTTCTAGCTCTGGCTTGGCCACTGACTGTGTGACCTCAAACAAGTTCCTTAGCCTCTCTGGTCTCCCCCTCAGGGCATTGTTGTGAAAATGGAATGAACCCATGACAATGTCTGAACACCATCCCTAGAAGGCACATATAAATGCTAACTACCCCTTTCAATGATAGTATTTCCTCTCCCATAACACTAGGCTGGGGCCATGCTCTGCAGATACACCAGATGGACAGTGAACAGGGATGGAAGTGGTGACTTTTCCTGGGGCCAGTCTCTCAACCTGGTTCCTCATCGGAAGAATGCAGGCAAGGATTACAGCCTGATGCTCTGGGCACCAAAATGACACCAGGAAGAGGAAAGTGCTTTGGGATCTGTGATGATGCAGGTGTATATTTTTATACTTGATTCAAGAGTGCGTTCCCTAGAGTCAGGCTCCTCATGCATTTTAATTGTCTTCTAAGCAATTGCTTAACCTCTCTGTGCCAGTTTTTCATCTGCAAAAGAGGAAAAATAAAAGCAAACGTTGTGTAGGTTACTGCAAAGATGAAAAAGTAGATACTGCAAGTTTGTTTCTTGGGATGAGAACTTTTAAGCTCAACTCTTCTTAGCAACTTTCAAATACACAGTGCAGTATTATTAACTGCAGTCGCCATGCTGGGCATTACACCCTCAGGACTTATTTTATTCTATCACTGGAAGTTTGTACCTTTTGACCACCTTCACTTTTTTCAAAGAGAAATCCGTAATTATGTGTGGTCATCAACTTATTGTGGTGATCATTTTAAAAGATGTACAAATTTGGAATTATTACATTGTATACCTAAAACTAATATAATGTTATATGTGAATTACATGTCAATAGAAAAATCATATGTGGACAGCACAAAGGATGAAAAAAAAAGGCATGTGCTAAATGCTTAGAAGAGTGCCTGGCACATTGTAAACCCGTGTTAGTCTTATTATATTGCGGGTTTTGTCCTTATTGTTACCAATAGTAGCACATGCAATAATTGTGGCTGTATTTCCTCCTTTAGGGTTCATGCTTACCCAGCGTGGCCAGAGGCCTGGCCCCCTATATAAAAATCAAAGCATTGGGAAAGTGACTTGGTTTCCCCTCTTCCCGCGGTAGCCACCCCTGGAACCAGGGGCTCTCTCCACACCACAGTCCTACGAGGCAGGCTTTTCTGCTTTCATGTTTTAAAATCCAGGTGCTACAAGTCAGCGACGGGCCTGCGTGTTTCCTGTTCATTCGGATGCATTTCATGTTGTTGGGAGCGGAATGGGCTCATGTAACAGCGCGAGAGGGGAATGAGGTTTCCCCTGCCAGGAAAATCCAGGGGGCGATGATGCCGGAGGGAACAGTAAGTCCTCTGTGCAGGGCCAGCTCGTGCAGAAACACAGAGGAGCTGACAAGGTGAGGCTCTGATGCCTAAGAAGCCATGGGCCCCGGGCAAAGAGGGCCGCTCTCCTGACGCGGAAGGCAGACCCATTTGGTCAGAGACTCTGTTTCCTGATGCTGCTGTAGAAAATGACTGACTGCAAACTTAGTGGCTTAAAATAACACACATTTCCTACCCCGTGGTCTGGAGATCAGAAGTCTCAAATCGCAGTGTCTACAGGGCACGTTCCTTCTGTAAGTCCCAGGGGAACTGCTTTCTTGCCTCTTCCAGTTGCTGGGGGCTCCGGGTGTTCCCTGGTTCGTGGCCGCCCGCATCATTCCCATCTCTGACTCCACCTTCACAGGGCCTTCCCCCCTTCTCTTGGTGTCTTTTCCTCTTCTGCCTTTTATAAGGACACTTGTCATTAGATTTAGGGCCCAGCTGGTTAATCTAGGATGCTCTCACTTCAAGATCCTTAACTTAATTACATCTCCCAAAACTCTTTTTCCAAATAAGGTCACATTCATAGGTACTGGGGCTTAGGACTTGGATATCATGTTTTGGGGGTTACCATTCAACTCATTACAGAAGGAATTGTTGGATACATGAGTTAATGTACATGGTATGTACCTGATCCTTAATAACTAGAACTCCATCCCGTGGGGAGGTACACATAGGGATGGTCGGTGGGCCAGAAGGACCCCAAGGCATCCCCAGCTTGGCCCTAAAGCTAAAGCTGAGTCCCCAGAGAAGTGGGTTTGAGTGTGGGTGATACATCAGGGGAACAGGGCTGCCATGGACCGGAGCAGCCGGAGGTTTGGGTGACAAAGAGCAAGGAAGGAAAGAGTGCCCAGAGAGTGGGCCCAGGCTGGCTCAAGGAGCTGCAGTCGCACCCAGCAAGGCCATGTCTAGGGGTCTAGGGTGCGTGGCTGCACTGGAACAAGCAGGGCCAGAGCCAGGCTGAGATGGGCCCAGCAAGTGGGGGCTGCAGAGGGGCAGGCACCTGGCAACCCGCCGCCAGACTCTTCCAGCTGAAGTAGCCCGTCAGGGCGACAGGTGCGGCCTCACCTTACAGATGAGGGAACGGAGGCCCGGGGAGAGACAAGACCCGCTCCCCCCTTGAGCTGGTCAGTGATGCAGCAGCAGCTAAAGCCCTTTGCTCCTGGTCCAGGCTCTTCCCTCTGCATAGACAGTGTCACTGTCTCCTGTGTCCTGGGGAGCCACAATCGTGTGACCACATTACCCAGAGAGTCATCAGGCCCTATGAGTGGTAGAGGACATGACGGACGTGATCAGAGTTGAGTGTGGAGTTCAAGGGCTCCCAAAAATAAAGCTAACCAGAAATGTGAATAAGAAGTGGGTGGGGAAAAATTGATTGAATGCAGTCTTCTGATGGAACCCAGTGTTCCTTTTGGCAAGAATCTCTTGCTGTATGTCTGTTGGAGCCAAGGCTTGAAGGTAGGGGCTTCCTTCCCCCGGGGAAGAGTCTAAAAGACAAGGGAGAGAAAAATAGGAAGAAGGGACAAGCTGGGGAGTGGACAGAGATGCTGCGGGGCTGGAGTCTCTGCAGAGTCAAGGCCAGGCTGACTTTGTGGGGTTGTCAGACAACACAAGCAGCACTGGGGGCAGAGAAGGCCATGAAGAGCTGGTGTCCAGATACCTGCAGACAGGGGGCAGAGCCTGGGGACCCCCACGGACCGGGCAGTGAGGGTGGGCTGGGGCCCATCTCACCCAGCTCTTCGAGGGGCAAGCAGGCCCCAGCTAACAGTCGGATCACGGCTTTGCCCCAGTAGCAGCCCATAAATGGTCAATAATCGGTAACAGCTGCAATCAAGGGAGACTTTGTCAGACAAGTTGTGCCTGTAAATGTTTTTGCTGTCTCATCTCTACACACAGCACTGAGATGGACACTTTCCCTGGCCCCCATCCCAACTTAGGCTCAGGTGCTCAGTAGCACAAACCTACAGGTTCGCTCCTCGCCTCCCCCTGCCAGGCACTCACCACCTCCCTGCTCTGCTCGCCCCTCACCTGAGTGCAGGGCTGAAGCCCCCACATCAACCCCTCCTCTCACCCAGTGCCAGGGCCCCTTCTGCCCCCTTCCTCCCCTCCTCAGTCCATCCTCTCACTTCTGCACCCCCCACCCCCCTTTTCTCTGACTCTTCCACCAAAGCCTTCACCTCTATCATGGTCCCCTTCGTCTTGCAACCCGATCCTTTCCTGAACCTCTACCCCCAGGTGACCATCCACTGCCCCCCTTCCTTTCACTGCCAGGGGGTTTTCACATCCTCAGCACCCAGACTGCCTTCAGCTCCCCTCCAGTGGGACCCTGCATTCTTCTTTTGAGGATTCAAAATTTTGGAGTAATTCTTAATTCCTCTTTTCCTACACCTGCCCTTAATATTCTGCCAGTCACCAAATCCTGTGCATATTTCATAAATATCATTGAATTGAAGTGTTGATAAAACCACCTTGTGGTGGGAGCACAGAGTTCTGAGTTCTAGAACAAAGTCTCACACTGACTACAGAACTCTTTATGGATCTCCATGTGCTTATCTGTGAAGTGGGGGTTTGGACTAGAAGAGCCTTATGGACTCTGGCAAACACTGCTGCTTACCTGCTCATTATCCAGTCTCTTTGTGCTCCTTGGCAAAACCGTGATTCTGTCCTGGGTAATAATAGGCTCCCTGGGTGGCCAGTCCTGGACTAAGGATGACACATGCTGCATCCTGCAGGTCCTCCTGGGCCCAGAGTCATCACCAGCCCTGGGTAAGCAGCCGGGACTCCTTGCAAAAGTCGCAAAAGGAAAGTCATCTGCTTGCTTGATGTCTCCATGGGAAGAGAGTGGCCTGTTTAGAGGCTCAGAACCTGGGAGCCAGACAGACAGTGAGGTCCACAGGGTCCCAATTCCTGTTTCACTCAGAGGCCCAGATAGTTCTATGAGAGTCTCTTTGCTGTTGGGTGTCATCTGGGCCCATATAGAAGTTTCTCCAACCAGTCCCTCTGGAACTGGAAGGACAGGTGCAGGACAAGTCTTCAGATGTGTCAGATGCCCCCTTCTCCTGTGTTTCCTTTTTTTTCCCGGTTTAGCTGGAACTTCAGCTGTCAGGACAGGACGGTTTCCAGACCCTGCGTGATACTGGTGCTTGAAATGTGCCAAACATTGCAGCCCTCCATCCCTGCACATAGTAGGACTTGACTTCCCACACCAGGCTCTTGAAAAAGATACTCCTCTTAACTAGGTAGGGGCCTCCCTGACACTTTGCACAGTGTTCAGTGCTAGGAGGAGAATTTCCCAGCCGTCCATGGACGATCCCTTTGGAAATGCTCACGACACAGAGACACAGGTCCTCTTCTCCTCTGATCTTAACCTGAATTCAGGAAGGCTGGAATGCAGAAAGCCATACGGACCAGGAACACTCACACTAGTCTTTGGGGTGCTGAGTGGAGACCTTCCCCTCTGCTGGGCAAATGCCCCAGCCCAAAGGGCTCAGGGACCAACAGGAACTCCTCTGTCCATCCCTCCCTCCCGCCCCGCTGACTCCAGCTTCCCAGCAGGACCACAGGCTCCTCCCCCCCCCCCCTGCCCCCGCATGGGACTTGGCCTCACCACGTACCACATGTGCAGGCCTTTCTCCAAACCAGGAACAACTCCCCCCCGCTCCACCCCTCAGAGGCAAAGTGTGAATACCATTTTGTGCGGTTTCATCAGCGACTGTTTATGGGCACTTTGCATTTGGGGGCGTACGATGTCCTAGCACAGTTCTCACAGATCGTTCTGGCATCAGACACTGAGAGAGCCAGGTGAACACTCAACTTCCAACTACTTAGCAGCAGTACCCCAGCTGTGCAGGGAAGTGACCAAAGCTGGGGTTCCTCTCAGGGATCTTCTCCCCAGCGGGAGCCAGGCTGACAAAGGGAAGGGAAGGAAACTGAGATTTGGTCACAGCCACAGAAGAAACACCTTGGGCATGGCCGGGGGAAGCTCTGCCCTGTGGAGAGACCCCAGCCCCAAGCAGCCGGCACGGGAGAGGAAGAAGGAAGGAGTGATGATCTCTCCCCACTTAGAGGCCAATCAGCCTTGGAGCAGCCCTGCCACGGCCACACTGCTCTGTACAGACAATATGGGGGACCCCACTCCTTGTCTCCAGCAGAGCCCCCTGGAGATGCGCTCTAGGAGTTGAGAGGAGGGCTCAGTCGCCATTTGCAGACTCTCCACTAGAGGGCAGCTCTGGGTGGGGCTTTGCTGCTCCTCGGGGAGCTCTGGGAGCCTCCAAGGCTCAGGGCTCAGGGCTCTGGAAGGAGATCCCAGATGGTGGAGGGTGAGGCATGCCCTCCACTGTAGTACATTCTGGGTCCTCCATAAATCAGCTCTTGGAAGCCACATGGCTCAGCGCCCTCCGTCTGAGGTCGGAACAAGCTGGCCTCACACTCCGCAGCCCAAGAGGCCCCAGATGTCCTGGCCTCTTCTGTGGTGAAGAGGGAGCCCAGGGTGCAGCTGAGATCTGAGAGGCATGTCAGAGCTGCCCATGCGGCCCCTGAATGTCCCTCCCAGACCTCTCGAGAGGTTTGCTTCTCTCAGAACCACAGGGGAAGGACGGAGGGTTTTGCCGGGCTGACATCTTTCTTATCCCTAGCTAAGAGTCATGGGGTAGGACCTGGAGCCCTTTTTAAGAAGACAAATAAAAATGTGGCACGAGTCTGGGTGCTGGCTTAGTGAAGCTCTTAGAAGAAAGCCCGATTTGTAGAACACACAAAATCAGGGCTGCCCTGGTCAGAGGAGGATAAACAGAATCCCATCCTCTGAGTAGCCCGGCGCTACCCACCCTCTCCACCCCTGGCTTTGAGTGCCTCTTGGAGAGCCTGAGAGTCTCAAGGATACAGTTTGAAAATCACCAGGCAAGGTATCCTGAGGCCTTGGGCACGGTCATAAGCCCAGGCAGCCCCAGGCCAATGCATATGGGCGAGTAAAGGGAAAGGGGTTAGGAAGCAGGAGTAGACCCTCCTCACATTGCGGCAGCCCTTCTGTTGACAAGATGAGATGTGTCATCCACAAAAACCCTGGGAAAAAACTCTGGCCTTCAGGGTAGGTTCCTGATAGGCAAAAGGGACAGCCCAGGGTCTCTGAACATGAACCCCGCTGCTCCTATGGCTGTCACAGGCTCAGCCAGAGACAGCCTCAGATACAAGGACTCCTTGAGGCCAAGATACAACCTCGCCTACCTGCCCAGCCCCGAGCACCATGCATGCAGGTGCAGGATGCCAAGGCCAGCAGGAGTGTGCTTCAGCCTGGGAGGCAGAGACCCTGTGCCTGGCAAGTCCTTTGGGCTCAGAGACACTGTTTTGTCACATTTGCAGGGAAGACTGGAAGAAGCATTTTATATTGTCCTAAGGGGCTTCCTAAAAAGGAAGCAGATCTTAAAATATGCATAGCAGCAAATATACAAACAATCCCCACGCATGTGCACATATAAACCTCACAGATACAATATGAGCACCCACACCAGCGTGTGACTTGCATACATTTGTGGCCCACATTACAGTGCCCCGAGGCAGTATTGCAAAGATCAGTGGGCCCTGGGCCAAGAGCGCTCTGTTGCTGTATAGCTCTGTGTCCTCAGGGAAGTCACTCCACCTCTCTGAGCCTTTGCTTTCTCATTTGTAGAAGTGCATACGTCAGAGCCATCTACCTCCATGGCTTATTATGACAGCTGAATGGGAAGCTGGTCTACAGAGCCCTAGCCGGAGATCCGTGCCTGACCATGTGCACGGACACCCAGCCTGACAGTGCTGAGTGAGGGGCTCTGGAAACCAGGAGGCACTCGCTCACTAAGTGATGGACCATGGCCTGGGCAGCCATCACTGCTTTTAGGCCAGTTTTCCAATCCAGCAGGCCCTGGGAAATAAGGGCCCTCAGCCAGTGTCAGAGCGCCTACAGCATGGGGACTGTCAGAGGTGATGTAGGAAAGAACGTTAGGGTTCGAAGCCAGCCAAGAAAGAATTCTGGAGACGTCTTCGGTGCAAAAAGGTGATTTTATGAAAGCACGGAGACAGGACCCGTGGGCAGGAAGAGCCACACTGGGGTCATGAGGAGTGGCCCAAGATATACTTTCAAGGTGGGAGGGGGTTAGGGACAGCGTAAGTCTCTAAGGAATTTGGAAGCAAGGTTTCCAGGACCTTGAGCAGGCTAGCTATTATTGGGAAAAGGTCATTTATTAGCGTCCAATAAAACCTGAGTCATGAGACCCTTCAGATGTATATCGGTGGGCCATAGCCTTGGGGGATGATTGCCAACACGTATCTTGGTGCGGGGGGGGGGGGGGGGGGGGTTAGAGATAAAGGAAGTTTCCAAATGAATTTTTATACGTTAAAGTAGACTTACAGGATCCTGGGCGAGGGGGGTGGGGTTGGCCTAGGATTGCCTTTTGCCCTTAGCAAAGTATTAACATCACGGCAGTTGAGTCCCCAGAGGAATGTCATTCTGCCTGTTTCAAGGACTTGTCAGTGGGCTCTAAGTAGTAAGGAAATTTCATCATTTCTTTCCTGCCTCTGTTTCCCACATCAAGAGGGCTGGAACTGGGCAGCTTCAGCCTGCGTGCTGCTTGCCCGGAAGACCCAGGACTGCACTCCGATGCCCCGCGGAGGGAGGCGCTGACTGCAGGGACACAATGTGGGGAAAGAGTGGGGATAAATATAGAGAAAGAGAAACTGTAAATAGAGCAGTGACAGAGGCAAAGGGAATGAGCGGAGATGGCCTGTGTAGAGAGCCGCTTGGGAAGGCCGTGCAGAGACAGACAGCGCTGACAGACAGAGAGAAGGACGGCCGTCCAGGACCACGGGGCTTGAGTCACCACACAGGCGCAGGCGCCCACATGAGGACGGGAACAAAGGATGGAAACACAGAGTCCCGGCCGCCCAGGACCTCTGGGCCCACTTCCCGCCTGGACACCCCAAGGACCTTTCTCTCCCGACACTAAGCTCCTGCCAGGCCGCTGGCCACCAGACCCACTTCGTGCCCGGGCAGTGGCAGAGGCCGGCGGGGGCAGCGCAGGTCACTGGCAGCCCAGGCAGGAGGAGCTGGAAGACTCGGTGCTTCAGAGGGCTCGGTCCCCCAGTGGCCACGGGCAGTCCCCGAGGACCTGCGCTTGTCAGCCCTGCACGTTAATGGCTTTAATGAGACCTGGTGCAATTTTCTCCCCAGAGGAGGTGTTTTTCTTCTGTGATTCCTGGCCCTGGGAGACTGCGCCTCTTCCCTGTCCTGGCTTCACCTACTCTGGGGGGGAGAGGGGGGTGGAAATTCTTTCTGTTTTCTTTTCATGATCATAATTAATTCCTTCCAAGGGGGATAAACGAACGTGCTGTCCATGTACCTAATCATCTGCCATCCCTCTGGTAATTCACCCAGAAGTGGAGGTGGCTGCTGTCTACCACTGTGTAATGGGGAGGGGAGGGGGGGAGGAAGGGGGGAGGGGAGGGCGGCCTCCCGCTCCTTGATGGGGGAACGGTGGGCACGTTGCACGCTCACACACGTGTTGAATGCTTACCTGCGGCCCTGGGCTCGTGGCAGTGATGGTCACATTGAGTAAGGGACAGGCGGGGCTAGGTAGGGAGAGATAGGCAGGTGGCTGCGAGAGCAGGCTCACAGCAATCCCAGGTGTGGAGAAATGCGGAGGCGGACAAAATCAGGGAGAACGGAACATAACCAGATCACCTTGTTTGTCTTAGATGTTATGGATGAGATATTTTCATGATAGTGACAAATTGACCGCTGAGAGTTACCAAGCTTCAAAGGAGAGGTAGACACGCTGCTACCAGGGGTGACCTCAAGAAGATTTCAGTTCCCTGTCAGTTTTCTATAAAAGACCGACCATAAAAGCCCCCCACGGCAACCCAGTCGGGACCCCTCTCATTCTAGAGCTTTTTCCCCTTCCTTTCTGTCCTCACCTTCACTTAATAAACTTTCACTTCACTTCACCCTTTTGTGTCCGCGAGATTCGTTCTTCGACTCGGTGAGACGAGAACCCCGCAAGCCTGCAACAATATCTAATATGGCCTCTGCTCTGGGGACTTGTGCCCCATGCCACGTGCAAGGTGTTATTGGGACGAGTTGACTTACCTTAAACTCTGTCCCCTCGAGGTTCTCCTGTTCCCTTCTACCTTTCTGAGCAGGTTTCTTGGTCTCTTTTACTGATTACTGTTTTTCCACTTGCCCTTAAATGTCAGGGTTCCCCAGGGGCCCCCTGGCCTTCTCTTGTCACTCTGAAACCCTAACTCAGGAAATCCATTCACCCTCAGGACCCATTGCCCAAGAACCCCAGCCCCTAAACCAGGCCCAGGGGGGCAGAGAGGAAAGACCAGTCCCTGCCTTCAAGGAGCTCAGTCTTCCAGGGGAGCAACTAGAAACAAAGCAACAATAAAATCGATGAGCTCTGTGCTCGTGGGATATAAGAAGGGCAGAAGGAGCCCAGCACTTTTGCCCTTATGTGGAAAAATGAAGATTTTCGTAGAACCTCATAGGAGTGTTGGGGTGGTTAAGTAGTGGAAAGCTCTCACAACGGTGCCTGGGAAAATGGTCAGAGTTTAGTGAGTGAAGACACATATGTGACCTGAGCCATCGCTGAGACCCATGTGTCCAGCTCACACTTTTCCCCATGGTTGCAGGCGAGCACATCTATCCCTCCCCATAGGCCAGACCATGTGGCCATCCAACAGGCACTGCAAATCTAACAGATCCCAATGGAACACATCGCCCATCCCCAACTGCGCTCCCCTTAGTGACGAGACCACCATTCACCCATTGGTCCAGTTGCCTGAGCTACAACCCAGGTGCCATCTGCCCTAGTCACGGTGTCCTGGAAACTCCAGTGGGGTCAGGCTGGGGCATGAAAACTCCTGAACTAAAAGTTAAAGATAAAAAGATAAACAGTGAATTTTCATATAACCCATTCCCATATATGCCATTCCAACTCATAGGTAAATACCCAAAATAATTGAAAACGGATACTCAAACAAATCTTTGTACACAAGTATTTGTAGCAGCACTATTTATGATAGCCAAAAGGCGGTAACAACCCAAATGTTCCTCAGAGGACGACTGGAGAAATGAAATGGGGGGGATCCAGCAGTGGCTGGTAGAATTCCATTCTATGCAATGGAATACTAGCCAGCCACAAGGAATGGACTGCCAGTGCATGCTACAACGTGGGTAGACCTGGAAATTCTGCTAAGTGAAAGAAGCCAGGCACAGAAGGTTACATATTATATGATGCCATTTACATGAAATGTCCGGAGTAGGCAAATCCACAGAGATAGAAAACACATTCGTGGTCACCAAGGGTTGGAAAGAAGGGGAAGTGAGGGACGCCTGAGTGGCTCAGTCGGTTGAGCGGCTGCCTTCAGCTCAGGTCATGATCCCAAGGTCCTGGGATCAAGTCCCACATCAGGCTCCCTGCTCGGCGGGAAGCCTGCTTCTCCCTCTCCCACTCCCGCTTGCTTGTGCTCCTGCTCTCGCTATCTCTGTCTCTGTCAAATAAATAAATAAAATCTTTAAAAAAAAAAAAAAAAAAAAAAAGAAGGGGAAGTGAGACGTAATTGCTTAATGGGTACAGGGTTTTCTTTTGGAGTGATGGAAACATTCTGGAATCAGAGGTTGTGGTTGCACAACATTGTGAGTGTACTAGATGTCACTGAATTGTTCACTTTTAAATGGTTAATTTTACATTATGTGAATTTTACCTCAATATTTTTAAAGGAGCCTGTAAGGTTTTCCCTGGAGAATCTGCTGATCTCGGACATAGCCCTTTTCTGTTGTCAGATTAGGAATGCCGGGACTTCCAAGCAAGAAAGGCTAGCCATGTGGACACTCAGTAGAGAAGATAGAGCCGAAGGATCGAGAAATGGCTTCCAGAAAGCCCCCTGCTCCTCTAGAACCCTCCTCAGATGAGCTGGCCTCCCCGAAGCTGCCCCCATGGGGAGGCTGCATTCTGTAGGGCTGCTCCTCCAGAAGTTGCCTATAGGGCCAGGACATTTATTAGCCGGGAGGGAGGGGCTCTGGCCAAAGCCACAGGCCAGAGGCCAACGGGAGGCCCCTCCCCACCAAACCTTACAGCCTAGGTCAATGACTGGCCTGGTCTTGGGTAAAAATGCTCATGCTGGAAGGAGCCCCGAAGGGCTTACACTGGGACTGCTGGCCAGGTGAAGCTAATGCTGATCAGTCTCTAGAGCATTGCAGGCTGCAGGATTCGGGGAAAGCAGCAACCCAGGTAAAGCAGATGAGACGGTCAAGTGTTGTTTGGCTGCGTGGGGTACTTGCTTCCAAGTGCCTCTCTCCAAAGCCAAACTGCGATCCAGCAGCGGCTGGTAGCAAGAGCTGAACTGACCCATTAATGGCTTGGGGAACCCACCCCTCCACCAGCAAGGCCCAGAGCTGGAAGTTCAAATCTGTCTGTCTGTCCTCTTGACTTTACTCCTGTCTGCCTAGCTTCCTGGTCTGGATTCCAACTGGAGATCAATTTTCTGCTTGTCTCTCATTTTGTTTTATCATCCCACTTTATCTTTCCTGTGTATTTTTCCTTTCTCTGAACAATCCCTGTTGCTCTTCTAACTAGGAGGGGAAAGAGATAGAAGGAACAAAGGGAGGGAGGGTCTGTCGGCCTCTCCGTACAGTTCCCCAGGTTGGACACACAGACTCCTGTTCTGGAGATTTTGAGATGGTGATAAGATCCACTTGGATTTTTATATTATTTTTTTCCCCAAACGCCTGAAGTCCTGTTGAGTCTCCAGTTCTCCTCCCCATCTCCACACAACTGCTTCAGGTCCCTCCCACTCTCCCTGAATCACTGCAGCAGCCAACAGCCTTCTGACCCACCTGCTTCTCTGTCCCAGCTCGTCCCTCTCCCGTCCATCCCAGCAAACATCTGAGCACTTCCCTTCCTTACTTCAAAGTGTGGTTTTGGACCACCAGCCTCAGCATCCCCTGGGAACTGGTAAAAAAGCAAATTTGCAGGACACATCTCAGACCTACCGATTCAGCAACTCTGGGGCAGGGCCCAACAATTTGTGTTTTAACAAGCTTTCCGAGTGTTTGTGATACCTGCTGAAGTTGAAGACCACTGACCTACTTAAAAGTTTCAGTGGTTCCCACTGCCAGGCCCAAATTCCTTGGCACAGCACCCAGAGCCTCTGGGACCAACTCCCTGCCATCTTCTGGATCCTGCCTCCTCCTCCCCACCCTTGACTACTGCCCCTCCCCAAGCATACCTTGCTTCAACTCCTCCCACCTGGCAATGACTCCTGGCCAGGGGCTGTTGCCCGCCTCTGTGCCATGTCCTCATGCTAGGATGCCCTTCTCCCCTCCCCTCCGAGCACACCGGCCACTCCATCTCTGGGTGTCCCCTCCAGCCTTGCCTACAACCCTACTACTTAATATCAGCCCGTCCCTCTCTCTCTTCCTAGACTGTGAGCTCTTTGAGGGCATGGCCACGAGTTTGCACTTTGGGGCCCCAGCATCCTGCATATATATGGCCCCTGATTCAAAGCCATGACTCCAGCACTGTTCCCTGGGCTGTCACCACTTCCCTGGACACACCCTGCCACACAGGCATGACGGTTTCCCTTTACTACTGGGTTTACTATTTCTACCGAGATGTTGCTGGGCCCCCGGAGGATGCACAGCAGGCTCCTTGCAGCTCTTCCAGACCCGTGCTCCTATTAACATGGCTTCTGCGGGCATCCGGAGTATGTGGAAAGAAGTAGGGAGTTGGAGTCCAACCACCTGTGTTTGTACCCTGGCTCTGCCACTTTCTAGTCCTGGGACCTCAGGAAAAGCTCCATGACTCCATTTTCTCACCTGTAAAATGGAACTATAGAACTAAATTTAGATAAGTATACATCTTTTTTTTAAGATTTTATTTTTTTATTTGAGAGAGAGAATGAGAGAGAGATTGAGCACGAGAGCGGGGAGGGTCAGAGGGAGAAGCAGGCTCCCCACTGAGCAGGGAGCCCGATGCGGGACTCGATCCCAGGACCCTGGGATCATGACCTGAGCTGAAGGCAGTCGCTTAACCAACTGAGCCACCCAGGTACCCCAGGATAAGTATGTGTCTTAATTTGAGTCCACCCTGAAAGCAGAGCCTGAGACAAGGACTGGGATGCGGGCAATTTACTTAGGAAGTTAGCCCAGAGAGCGGGAGAAAAGATTTGGGGAGAGCAAGTCAGAAGAGAGAGAACACCAATACAACTATTGCTGTAGGTAATCAGGCCTCCATCCCACTGGAACCCCTGAGAAGCATCTGAGAAGCATACAGAATGCCCCGCTAAGACTATCCATCCAAAGGACAGGAAGCAGATCTCCCATCTCCCACTGGTTAAGGACTGACATGCCCACGAACTCCCCATTCCCTCCTCCAGACGATACTTCTGGGGTGCTCTTGTTTGCAGATGTGTGGGCTTCTGAAGGTTCTGGGAACGCCTGACGCAGAGAAGCAGAGACGTGCAAGAGGCGCTTGCGGTGGGACTTGAGCTCATGTGGAACTTTCCACCATGGCTGCAGCTGAAATCAGAGGTGGGCCAGGGCGATGTGAAATGGGGCCTGAAAAGCCTCTGCTCCAGTCTGTGAGCCCACACTCCCATAGAAGGCCACGACCACCTCTCCCCTCGTGTGGCCCTGTTCCTCTGAGCCGAGATTGCGTAGTTGTCTGTGTCTCCACCTGACAGGGCCGGAACTATGTCTGTCTTGCCCATCCCTGTACCCCCAGTGGAGAGAGGTCTCTGCACACGAACATTCTCGAAACCACTTAGTTGTTGCATGACTGCATGAATGAGAGTACCTCTCACCTAGTGGATACCCAAGACAACCGCAGCACTACTCCGGACTTTCTGAATCGAAGGAGAGAATGCCCTGGTTTCTTATCAAGTTGCAGAGAATCACTCAAGATGAGGGGTTGGAATTCCTTTTCCATCCAAGCTGGAGTAACAGAGACCAAAGTTGTCCTCTGACCCTGAACAACTACAAGCCCACACAAAATATACGAAACAATGGTGGTCGAGGCATCGGGCCTTGGGCAGCCAAGAAGGGTTATCCCTGAGAAGCAGGAAACAAATGAGGTGAGCCCTCGGATTGCCCAGTTTCATGCTCATGGAAAGTCTCCAGGCAGCAGTGGGAAGCAGGGCTGGGGGATACAGGACTGATGGACACATCACAAAGGGACATGAGGAAACATTTGAGGGTGACTCCAAAGTCATTACTTTGACTATGGAGATGAATTCACAGACATATTTGTATGTCATAACTTAACAAATTATTTCCTTTAAACTATGTCATTTTATTGTACGTACTTACACTTCGATAAAGCTTTTTTTTTTTTTAATATTTGAGGGGACTGGTATTTCTGCTCATGTAATGAAGAATAATCTGCATTAGAAAAACACATGCAGAAACTCATTAAAGAATGTATAAGTAATCAATATCTTTCTGGTAAGATCCTTATCTCTCGCTTTTTGACAAGCAATCTTTGTCCAAAATTTGTATCCAGTTTCCAGGGAGGGTTCAGGATTTTGCCGGCAGGCCCAGAGAAACAGAAACACATTTATAAATTCCACATCAGTCTCTCTCCCATCCAGACCAGAGAGAGTTGCCATAAGAGGGACACATCCAGCTCACTAGGCCACCTGCCAGACTATTTTCCTGTGGAGCTTTAACCTTGTTCCCCACATTCCACGGCCTCCGACAGAAAAGCCCCAGGTGGCTCCTTCCCGCAGCTCCTTCCCGCAGCTCCCTGCCACACCTGGATCCTTACCACCACCTTTCTGAGATCTCTCTCCTTGGATGCCCTCTGCACCCACCCATCACTGTGCTCAGGGACCACTAAGGCTCCCACTCAAAGGCTGGATTCTCTGGTTCCTCCACTGGTCACTCAGCCCCTTCCTTCCCGCTGCTCTGCTCTAGGCAAGGAGAAGGAGGAGGGCCCCAGCAGAGCTGCTTGGTCCCCTGGTCAAATGTCGCCTCCCAATTTACCACCCATTTCCCTAGAAGAGTAGTTTAAGTTCTCAAAGGAACAATTCTTTCCATTTGCTCTTATAACCACCTCCTCCTAAGAATCCAAAGGTGTCCCTAAGGGACTATGCTGGGGTGTATTCAAGCTTAGCCTAGTGCCCCCTTCTCTGCAGGACCTGAAGCTACTAAGTCTGGCCACTTGCGCCAAATCCCTTCTGTATTAATGTGATCTTTCTTTTTCCCCCCAGGGCGCTGATGTCCTTCTTGACAATCTGGCATCAGGCTGCACAATACAGTCTCTCCTCACCCCGCACCCTCCCACCCCCCGAATCTACCCTCAAGCTACAAATAAGTGAATCTTGGTTGTGGCCAGGGCTCTTGTTCTTTCCCAGTGGGATTCTGAGCCCAGCGAAAGCCAGCACAGGTGTGTGTTTGGGGCTCGGTGGGGTGAACATCACACTCCATGAGGACCCCCCCCCCCGGGCTCAGATTAATAGTTCAGGGAGGCCCACACAAAGCACTACAAAGATGACCATGGCTTCCAGGCTCTGCCTCCTACCCCAACACTTTTGGGAGGGGGGGCGGGAGGGCGGGGGGAGAAGGGGTGCTATGGGAGACAAGGTTGTACATTATAGGGGATTATGTTAGAAAGTCCTGGGCCCTGGATAAGGGGAACTTGTGCTCTGGCTGGAAAGTTGACGGAGGTATGTCAGGAGGGAGAGTCTGGGAGAGGAACCGGGGAAGCAGCCTTCACCAGGTTAGGCTCAGCGTTCGAGCTGGGTGTCAGGACTGAGTGAAGAAAGACAGCTGGTCTGACGTCATGCAAACTGTCGCATCCTGTGACATTCCAGGTGGGACGAGAAGACTCAGGTCCAGTCCATTGGCTCCTACAATACCCAGGTTTGAGTACCGGGTGCTCACAATGTGGAAGAAGCCTAACCCAAAGAGTTCCAGGAGCTCTGACACCCCCCTTACCTCTGTTCCCATGGCCTGGCCCGAATTCCCACCTCTCCCGTGGGTTCCCACCCCAACATCTCTGCCTCCAGCCCTGGGCTCTCCCGGCCAGCCTTGCCCATTCCTGCTATCCGGGAGAGTCTCCTAAAACAACTGTGCCCACGATGCGTGCTGCCCACTGAGGAAACACGTGGTGCTGGCCCCCAGCTGCTCTTAGTCACACACCTCCTGGCGTCTCCCACCCACCCAGTCCCATGTTTCTGCCACTCGGGACTTGTCACCATCCACCCCACGCCAGACCCTCTCAACCTCTGTTTTGCGGGGACAGAGCCGGAGGAGAGGGAGACGGCGGAGATGCAGGAGAGAGGAGGAATGGCAGAGGGGAGGAGGCCCAGGGGTCAAAGACAGCTGAGGCAGGGAAGACAGAGTGCAGCTGAGGGCCCATGGGCGGGAAGGGAGAGGATGAAAGTTGAAGGACATCATGTCCTGCGCCCCCATTATCTAAATTAAGTAGGAAACAGGATCAACTAAAAACTGCAACCCAGTGGGCCACGTCCCTCAGAACACGCGCGCACGCGCGCGTGCACACTCACACACGTGAATGGACACTCACACATGCGTGCACACACACACACACGCTCCACGCGGCCTGCTCCCGGTCCCCACCTGTCCTCAGAGTACTGCTTGTCTCCCTGTGGTCAGGTGTGAGCCTCTGGGGGCAGAAACGCAAATTTCCTGAGAATCCCTTCAGGGGGCAAGTCTGAGGACCCTCTTGAGGTCTAGGAAGAGCCACAGAAGGGCGCAAACAATACCAGAAACACACAAACATCCCTAAGTATTTAGTTTATGATAAAGTTTTCATTCCCAAACTGTAGAGGAAATAATGGGCTACTTGATAATTTGCCCTGAGACCGAAGAAATTCCTATCACACACCAAAACATACTCAGATGGGTTTAATGGAAACAGAAACCATGATATAACTGGGAAAAAAAATAAGTAAATGTCTTTTCTAAAAATCATTTGGTGGTGAAGGCTTTCTAAGCATGGAGCAAAGGCAGAAACCATAAAGAAAATGATCAGATTTGACTAAGTGAAAAATTATTATAATCCTCATTTTGCAGATAAAGAAGCTGAGGCCTAAAAAGGTCAGAGAGCCAGCCAGTGTGGATGCTGACTGCCAACATGCACCTGAGACATGCTTCCCTTAGAGATGAAAGTCTTCCAAGGCCATTGGATCAGCGTCTCAACTCCAGTGACCCCTGGGGCCCAGCAATGGGGAGGGAAGAAAGGGCTATGCATAGCTGTGTGAGGGAGAGACCCTGCAGAGAGGGAGAGCACACACCCCAGCTAAAGGAAAAATATGTGATCCCCCTACCCCTGAAGAACCGTGAACCCGGGCCAGGAGGTTTGAGGGACGTCCTTGCGACATCTCCAGAGGCTCAACAATTGAGTATTAAACCTCCTGCTTTACGTTTACAGAGGGGAGAAAACAAAGTGAAGGCCAAAAACTCCCGTCTCCAGGCAGAGTGTGGAGGCAGGCAGGAAGGGGCAGAGGTGGAGGCCACTGAGACTGAGGGAGACGCTTGGGTACCACACTCTGTTGAGAGGGGTTTCATGTTACAGGGCGAAACTGAGAGCTGCCCTCAGCTTACACCCACCAGCCTCCCACCATCATTCTTCCTCGGAGACGCTTGATGAGCAACATCCAAATAGGAACCAGCACTGGACCTCTGCCTCTGCCCTCCAGAAAATAAGGTGAAAGGAACAAAATGTGCTGGAAGATTTTGTCAAATATTAACTTACAGGTGCAGCCCTCCCGTCTGCGGTATACTATTTGAGTCTCTTCCTTAAGGTCAGTCCTCATTGCTCAAGGGGAGTTAGCTTGGAAGGACCAGAGGGCATCGGAGTCAGTCTTAGTTTTGAGTTCTAAATCAGTGTTCCTCAACTTTCACATGCAAGGGAATCACCTAGGGACCTTGTTAAAGGGAAGATTCTGGTTTCGTAGCTCTGGGGTAGAGTTCTCACAAGCTCCCAGGCTGCTAGTCGGCAGACCACATTTTGAGTAGTAGGGATCTGAGGTCTAGATGTTAAGACAGGAGAAAAGGGGAAAAATATGTGATCTACCCTGACCTCCGAGACAATCGGTAGAAGGGAGAGAGGAGAGCAAGATAAACGTTCCTGGGATAAAACTAACTTGATCATGATACGTTTTTCCTACGTGCTGTTGGATTCAGATTTCTAGTATTTTGTTTAAATTTTTAATCTGTTTTCTTGAGTGCTATTGTTTCATCAACTGCCTGTTGAAGGACATTTTGGTGGTGTCCAGTTTGGGCTTATTACAGATAAAGGTGCTATAAACATCCATCTGTTTGTGTGAACATAAGTTTTCATTTCTCCGGGATCAATGTCCAGGAGGAAGATTTCTGGGTCTCATGGCAAGTATATATAGAGATAGCTTCTTTTCCAATTCTCATACCTGTATGTTCACTCTTACCCAATTCCATCGGCTAATACTTCAAGGACAATGCTAAATCATACTGAAGACAGTGGCCGTCTTTTGGGAATACCTCCAGCGTTTCCCCATCGAGTACTACTCTGACTTTAGGATTTGAGGTTTATATTATTTTTTCATGCTAGGGAAATAATTGGTTTCCTAGGGCTGCCATAACAAAGTGTCACAAACTGGGTGGCTTCAAGCAACAGAATTTGTTCCGGAGGCTAGAAGCCTGAAATCAGGGCTGGCATGGCCACGCTCCCTCTAAAACCTGTCAGGGGGATTCCTTTCTTGCCTCTTCATAGATTCTGGTGCTTTGCCAACAATCCTTGGTGTTCCTTGGCTTACTGCACCTGCAGCACTTCACTCTCTGCCTCCATTGTCATGTGCTGTTCTTCCCTCCTTGTCTGTGTCTCTGTGTCTCCTCTGATAAGGACAATGGTCATATAGGATTAAGGACCCACCCTACTCCAGTATGACCTCGTCTTAACTAATTAAACTGGCAAGGACCCTCTGCCTTCCTTTGTATGTTTTTCTTGAGAAGACAGACAGAAACTTTAATTTTCCTATGCACTTAAGAAATTTCATAGTTGGGCGCCTGGGTGGCTCAGTTGGTTAAGCAACTGCCTTCGGCTCAGGTCATGATCCTGGAGTCCCGGGACTGAGTCCCGCATCGGGCTCCCTGCTTGGCAGGGAGTCTGCTTCTCCCTCTGACCCTCCTCCTCTCATGCTCTCTGTCTCTCATTCTCTCTCTCTCTCAAATAAATAAATAAAATCTTAAAAAAAAAAAAATTAAAAAAAAAAATAAAAAAGAAATTTCATAGTTTTGCCTGGAAGCCCTAAGGATTTTTCTTTGTCTATACAGTCTAATAGTTTATGTCTCAGATTTGAGATTTGATCATTCTGGGACAGTCTTCCAAGTAAATGTGTTGGGAGACAGTTCTCAATGAGTCACTCATGTTTCTGTATACATTTTGAGTGAGGCACTGACTGCCTTCAAGAGGATCTTTTCTTTTCTTTTTTCTTTTTCTTTTTTTGATGTAGTGTTCCATGATTCATTATTTGCATATAAACACCCAGTGCTCCATTCAATACGTGTCCTCCTTAATACCCATCACCGGGCTAGCCCATCCCCTCACCCCCCTCTCTCTAAAACCCTCAGTTTGTTTCTCAGGGTCCATAGTCTCTCATGGTTCTTCTCCCCCTCTGAATTCCCCCCTTCATTTTTCCCTTCCTACTATCTTCTTTTTTTTTTTTTAATATAATGTATTGTTTGTTTCAGAGGTACAGGTCTGTGATTCAACAGTCTTACACAATTCACAGCACTCACTATAGCACATACCCTCCCCAATGTCCATCACCCAGCCACCCCATCCCTCCCTACCCCCTCCACTCCAGCAACCCTCAATTTGTTTCCTGAGATTAAGAATTCCTCGTATCAGTGAGATCATATGATACTTGCCTCTCTCTGATTGACTTATTTCGCTTAGCATAATACCCTCTAGTTCCATCCACGTCCTTGCAAATGGCAAGATTTTGTGGTTTTTTTGATGGCTGCATAATATTCCATTGTGTATGTGTGTGTGTATATATATACCACATCTTATTTATGCATTCGTCTGTTGATGGACATCTTGGCTCTTTCCATGGTTTGGCTATTGTGGACATTGTTGCTATAAACATTGAGGTGCACGTACCCCTTTGGATCAAGAAATGGGCAGAAGACATGAACAGACATTTCTCCAAAGAAGACATCCAAATAGCCAACAGACAATGAAAAAGTGCTCAACATCACTCGGCATCAGGGAAATCCACATCAAAACCACAATGAGATACCACCTCACACCAGTCAGAATGGCTAAAATTAACAAGTCAGGAAACGACAGATGTTGGCAGGTTGCGGAGAAAGGGGAACCCTCCTACACTGTTGGTGGGAATGCAAGCTGGTGCAGCCACTCTGGAAAACAGTATGGAGGCTCCTCAAAAAGTTGAAAATAGAGCTACCCTACGACCCAGCAACTGCACTACTGGGTATTTACCCCAAAGATCCAAAGGATATTTTCAAGGAGGTTTGTATAGCAAACAGCCTCAGAAGATAGAGACAATATCGCCCTCCAGGACAAAGAGAAGATATGCTTATAGTCAGTATAATGAAGCAAAGGGAAAATGCAGGTTCCCTAAGCTCAGAATTTCTCTCCTACAACATTGTATGTACAGATAGCACCCAGCCCTCTGCATGTCACCCTTGAACACTAGGGCTTAGGGAACCAATATAGAAGTGACAATACACTGGGTGCTGCCATTGCTGTGAGCAATATCTTATCTTTAGTCTCTGGTCTAGGGGGCTCATGTTTTCTACCGACATCCATAAAACTGGCAAGCTAACTTATTAGCTTACAGGTTGGATAAAATTTAAGACTCTTCACAGTGCTTGACAACATAATGGGCCATTTTAATATGGTTATTTAATTTTCTCTTATTTTTGAAAAGTTTCCTTGAATACTGTTCTAAATATTTGCTTTGTTCTTGGGCTTTGGTCTTTTCTTCCAGGGACTCCAAATATATGTAGACTGAACCTTCTTTGCCCTTCTTCCGTTTCAGTCACTTTCTCCCAGAAGCATTTTACTTCTTTCATTATTTCATTTTTGTTGTTTTATTGTTTTTTCCTGCATTTCTTCAGTGTTCTTTAAAATTTTTCACTTCAATGTATTCCTTCTCACATGTCTTCTCATTTATTCTTTATTTATGAAATTTTGTTGCCTTTTTCTTCAATTTCCTTCCCAGGTTTGGTCGATTCTTATTGCATTTCTTTATATGGTTTGTTCATTTCTGTTTTTATTTTTTTAATTTTGGTTCTAATTTTTTAAGCCTCCAAGTGCTTTTTTAATGTATTTAATTCAGATTGAAACACAGGTTATCAGTTTCTTCCATTTTGTGGGTGTTTGTTAGGGATGAATTTTAATCAGCTAGTAGTCTTATATGGACTTAGTTTGACTTATTTTTTACTTATTTTTTTATTCCTGAGCATAGTGTGGACCGAGTTCATAGTTTGAGTATCTCTTCCCTCAGTTTGATAAAGTGTAAGTTTCCTTATAGATTATGATGGGAGGGGAATGAAAAAGGTTGGCATTTCCTGTTCCTTTTTCATTTCTGCAAGATGAGTATTTCTCCTCTCTTACTATATCACTGTGATACACTATGATACACTCAGATATGATTACTATGTCAGTCTATAAAGGGCATAATTCATCCCTATTTATTTGATTATCTCCTTGGAGCTATGCTTCTCTGCAGCTGCCATTTCCAGCCCAGCTCACTTTCAAGCCATTTTTCCTTCAGCTAATGCTGTGAACTACCATGTCCTAGACCTGCACTCAGTATTTTGACATGTACTGTTGCCTTTATTTTTCTGGGAGTGATTTTGTATGTGGTTTGTCTATGGCTTCTTCTCCTTATTTTTCTTTTCACACATTCTTCTAAGCCTCTTCTCCCCTACTCTCCTCCCCTCAGATCTGCAGCAGCAGCAGAAGCTCTGTGGGAACGTGGTGTTTATTTCTCAGTTTACAGTTAGTTGAAAGTTTGTGGTGGTCTCCATCTCCCAGTGATGTAAAGGTGTGGATCAGCAATGATTTTACTTGTCCTTCCTCTGGACTTAATTGATTTTGCATGTGATGTATAGAACTAAACAGATCAGGAAGCTGCCATGACTTTTCAGGCCTGGAAGCTCTCCCTTATTCTAAGTATTTTAAATATCCATTTTGAGTACTTTTTTGATACACAGTTATTTAGAAGTGTGTTTTTAAATTTAAAATGTATGGGGTTTTTAAATTATTTTTACCAATTTTTTTCTCCCTAATTGCCCCGAGGTAAGGTATGTGGTCTCTAAGCTATTGATTCTTTGAAATATACAGAGACCTAATTAATGGCGGTATTTTGGTTCATTTTTATACATGATTCTTGTGTGCTTGAGAACAATGTATAAGCTCCAGTTTCCTGCTGCATGGCTCTCTATATATGTTCACTGGATGAAGTTTGCTAATTATATTGTTCAAATGTTATGAAAGATGTGTTGTCTAGCTGATCTATTAATTACTTAGAGGTATAACAAAAATTTCCCAGTATGATATATATTTGTCTGTTGCTTTATATATTTCTTTTGTCTGCTTTATATATTTCCTGCTGCATGGCTCTCTATATATGTTCACTGGATGAAGTTTGCTAATTATATTGTTCAAATGTTATGAAAGATGTGTTGTCTAGCTGATCTATTAATTACTCAGAGGTATAACAAAAATTTCCCAGTATGATATATATTTGTCTGTTGCTTTTATATATTTTGCTTTATATATTTCTTTGAGACTATGTTATTAAGTATATTTGAGTTTATTGGTTATCTCTTCCTAATTAATTGAAGATTTCATGATTATATGTTGCCCCTCTTCATCTTTAAAAAAAAATCTGATATTCCAACCCATGAGCATGGAATGTCTTTCCATTTCTTTGCATCATCTTGAATTTCTGTCATCAATGTTTCATGGTTTTCAGAATACAGGTCTTTCACCTCTTTGATTAAGCTTATTCCTAGAAATCTTACTGGTTTTGGTGCAGTTGTAAATGAGATTGTTTTCTTAATTTCACTTTCTGCTGCTTCATTATTGGTATATAGAAATGCAACAGATGTCTGTACATTGATTTTTTTATCCTGTGACTTTACTGAATTCATTTATCAGTTCCAGCAGTTTTTTGACGGACATTTTAGGGTTTTCTAAATATGGTATCATGACATCTGCAAGTAGTGAAAATTTTACTTCTTCCTTACCAATTTGAATGCCTTCTATTTCTTTTTGTTGTCTAATTGCTGAGGCTAGGACTTCCAGTACTATGTTGAATAAAAGTGGTGAGGATAGACATCCTTGTCTTGTTCCTGACCTTAAGTGGAAAGCTCTCAGTTTTTCACCATTGAATATGATGTTTGCTGTGGGTTTTCCATTTAAGGACTTTATTTTGTTGAGGTATGTTCCCTCTAGACTTACTTTGTTGAGGGTTTTTATCACAAATGGATGTTATAATTTGTCAAATGCTTTTCCTGCATCTATTGAAATGATTATGTGGTTTTTGTCCTTTCTCTTATTGATGTGACATATCACATTGATTTTTTTATGAATATTGCCCTTTTATCCCTGGAATAACTCCCTCTTGATTGTGGTGTATGATTTTTTTAATGTATTGTTAAATTCGATTTGTTAGTATTTTATTAAGGATTTTTGCACCTCTGTTCATCAGAGATATTAGCCTGTAGTTCTGGTTTTTTTGTGGTGTCTTTATCTGGTTTTGGTATCAGGGTGATACTGGCCTCATAGAATGAATCTGGAAGTTTTCCTTCTTCTAGTTTTTGGAGTAGTTTGAGAAGAACATGTGTTAATTCTTCTTTAAATGTTTGGTAGTATTCACCTACAAAGCCATCTGGTCCTGAACTTTGGTTTGTTGGGAGTTTTTGATTACTGACTCAATTTCATCGCTGCTTATCAGTTTGTTCAAATTTTCTATTTCTGCTTCAGTTTTGGTAGGTTAGATGTTTCTAAGAATTTGTCCATTTCTTCTAGGTTGAGCTTCCATGCTCATGAGTTGGAAGAACAGTACCTGTTAAAATGTCTATACTACCCAAAGCAATCAATAGATTCAATCAATCCCTATCAAAATACCAGCGGCATTTTTCACTGAACTAGAACAAACTATCCTAAAATTTGTATGGAGCCACAAAAGACCCTGAATAGCCAAAGCAATTTTGAAAAAGAAAAACATAACTGGAGGTATCACAATCCCAGACTTCAAGTTATATTACAAAGTGGTAGTAATCAAAACAGTATGGTACTGGTACAAAAATAGACACCTAGATCAATAGAACAGGATAGAAAACCCAGGAAAAAAAGCCTCACAATTATATAGTCATTTAATCTTTGACAAAAAGGAATGAATATACAATGGGAAAAAGTCTCTTCAACACATGGTGCTGGGAAAACTGGACAGCTACATACAGAAGAATGAAAATGGACCACTTTCTTTTTTTTTTTATTCTTATGTTAATCCCCATACATTACATCATTAGTTTTAGATGTAGTGTTCCATGATTCATTGTTTGTGCATAACACCCAGTGCTCCATGCAGAACGTGCCCTCCTCAATACCCACCACCAGGCTAACCCATCCTCCCACCCCCCTCCCCCCCAGAACCCTCAGTTTGTTTTTCAGAGTCCATCGTCTCTCATGGTTCGTCTACCCTCCGATTTCCCCTGCTTCATTTTTCCCTTCCTGCTATCTTCTTCTTCTTCTTTTTTTTTTCTTAACATATATTGCATTATTTGTTTCAGAGGTACAGATCTGAGATTCAACAGTCTTGCACAATTCACAGTGCTTACCAGAGCACATACCCTCCCCAGTGTCTATCACCCAGTCACCCCATCCCTCCCACCCCACCCCCCACTCCAGCAACCCTCAGTTTGTTTCCTGCAATTAAGAATTCCTCATATCAGTGAGGAAAATGGACCACTTTCTTACACCACACACAAAAATAAACTCCAAATGGATTAAAGACCTAAATGTGAGACCTGAAACCATAAAAATCCTAGAAGAGGGCATAGGCAGTAATTTTTCTGACATTGGCTATAGCAACATTTTTCTAGATATGTCCCCTAACACAAAGGGAAATAAAATCAAAAAAAAACTATTGGGATTACATCAAAATAAAAAGCTCCTGCACAGTGAAGGAAACAATCAACAAAACTAAAAGGCAACTTATGGAATGGGAGAAGATATTTGCAAAGGGCATATTTGATAAAGGGTTAGTATCCAAAATATATAAAGAACTTACATAATTCAACACCCCAAAAATAAAGAATCCAATTAAAATGGGCAGAGGACATGAGCAGACATTTCTCCAAAGAAGACATACAGATGGTCAACAGACATGAAAAGATGCTCAATATCCCTCACCATCAGGGAAATGCAAATCAAAACTATAATGAGATATCACTTCACACCAGTCAGAATGGGTGAATCAGAAACAAGAAATAACAAGTGTTGGTGAGGATGTGGAGAAGAAAGGAATCCTCGTGTACTGATGGTGGGAATGCAAACTAGTGCAACCACTATGGAAAACAGAATGGAGGTTCCTCAAAAAAGTTAAAAATAGAACTACCCTATGATCCAGTAATCATTCTGTGGGGTATTTACCCAAAAAATACAAAAACATTAATTCAAAGAGATACATGCATCCCTATGTTTATTGTAGCTTTATTTACAATAGCCAAATTATGGAAGCAGTCCAAGTGTCTATCGATAGATGAATGGATAAAACAGATGTGCCATATATATAAAATGGAATATTATTCAACCATAGGGAAGAATGAAATCTTGCCATTTGCAACAACATGGGTGGAGCCAGAGAGTATAATGCCAAGCAAAAAAGTCAGTCAGAGAAAGACAAATACCATATGATCTCACTCATATGTGGAATTTAAGAAACAAAACAAACAAAGGATATATAGAGAGAGAGATAAACCAAGAAACAGACTCTTAACTATAGAGAACAAACTGATGGTTCCCAGAGAGGAGAAGGGTAGAGGGATGGGTGAAGGAGGTGAAGGAGATCAAGAGTTCACTTATCACAGTGAGCACTGAGTAATGTATAGAATTGTTGAATCACTATATTGTACACCTGAAACTAATATAACACTGTATGTTAACTATACTGGAATTCAAATTTGAAACTTAATAAAAAATATGATATTAATATAGGTATACCAGGTTTGTTTGGGTTATTTTACCTGGCAAATATATATTTTCCAAATTTTGATTTTCAGCTTTTTCATGCCCTTTTGCTTTACTGTGGCTCTTGCAAACAGAAGATGTATAGATTTTTTAACTGAATCTGATAATTCTATATTTTAGCTATAGAGTTTGGTACATTTCTATTGTGATTATAGATATATTTATATAGAATAATTTTTCTGTGTTATTTTATTTCTTATATTTACCTCGACTTAACTATTTATTAATTTACAGATTTTTTTAAGCAAATGATTTCTCTTGCTGTGAAAAAAAACCTGGAGTTTGGCAATTCTATTAGTTACACTTTAATATTTTCTCTGTCAAATCCAAGTACAATTAAATGTATTGTTACATACTTGTGTATATATATAGGCACACACATTATCTACTTATATCTATTTTTCCTACAATGAACACATATGACCTCAATAATATAAAAATTATTTAGAGACAGTTTAATCTATAAATGGATAAATAAATGAATAAATATAAGTTATATGAAAATGATGTTGTTACAACCAGATAGACTTACCAAAAGCCATAAGATGGGGCGCCTGGGTGGCTCAGTCGTTACGCATCTGCCTTCGGCTCAGGTCATGACCCCAGGGTCCTGGGATCGAGCCCCGCATTGGGCTCCCTGCTCAGCGGGAAGCCTGCTTCTCCCTCTGCCACTCCCCCTGCTTGTGTTCCCTCTCTCGCTGTGTCTCTCTCTTCAAATAAATAATAAGAAAAAAAAAAAAAAAGAGGGAAGTGGTCTGAAAGCAGAAACTCCTCAATTCCTCCTCCCCTAAATGTTTTCACTGTGCATAGTAAACAGGGGCCTGAAAAGAATGGGTGCTAGCAGGAGTGCCTGAGCTGAGCCCCTATGGTAGAGTTTCAGACTTAACAAGTAAAAACATGACATGGGATATCCTAACGCTAAGATTTACATGCTGTTTATCTGAGATTCAGACACAGCCGTGTGTCCTATATTTCATGTGGCTTCACCCACGCATTACGCTGGGGAGTAGAAGGGGAGCAAGAGGGCTCTTCCTTGTAAACGTCTGGCCTCTCCCTGCTGAATGGAGCTGAAATGTGTGCCCTCTATTTAGACACCCAGAACTCATCATCTCTTATTTGCTAACACTCTCTCGGGGGCCCTTTTAGCACTTAATCGGGGGAATGAGAACACTACTGCCATGGCTCTTCAGCCTAAGAGAGTCAGGTCCTACCGCTCCAATCTGGCCCCTTGCTAACGACTCTTCCGCCACCACCCCCACCAGCCACACACCTAGACCTTCTGCGCAGTCAGACCTCAGAAGCCGGAACTGACCAGGAAAACCCCACACTGAGGGATCATGGCCAGGCACTGCCTTCTCCCCAAGCTCAACTGCCCCAGCAAGTTGTCGCTTACTCAAAAACGACAAATGGATTAACTCCAACGAGTATGAGTCCCTCCAAATCACTGCAAAGTCCTCCGGGATCTTTTGGTCACCCCTCCCCCCTCCAAATCCTTACTCATGAGTTGTCCTGCTCACAATTATTCAGAGGTCTCCATTGTTTCCTCTCCTTCCTAAAATAATTATAATAAGCTAATAATTGACCATTTTGTACAAAACTCTAAGTTTCTGGTATATTCTTCCATTATATCTGTGATGATTATCTGTCAGTCCAGCTCTGAGAAAACATGGGCTCTGACTCTAACAGTCAGAGGCCTCGATCAATCATTTACTAGCTTGTGATTTGGGCCAACTCACCGACCTTCTCTGAGATGGTCTATTCCCCATCTATAAAATGGGACAAGTACAAATGACTCCTTTGGGCCACACCCTACCCTATTGGAAACCATTCAGACTAATGGGGGAAAATTTTGCAAACTTCACATTTGAATGAGATCTTGACCTTTTAGAAGCCATATGATTACTAGAAAAAAAACTGCAAGCTTCATTTGCAGCAGAACTAGGAACCGATTAGCTAATTATAAGATATCCACACAATGGAATATTTTGTAAGCTTTACAAATCAGGAAGTTCTTTAATCTTCACAAAAATAAGAGGTAGACCTTATTTTAATGAGAAAAGCAAGATAGGAACCAGCATGTATAGCATGCAACATTTTGTATAAGAAAGGAAAAATATAAAAATATATTTCATTTTCTTAGTTTATATAAGCAATACACAGAACTTAATAAATGGTGGTTAAATCTGGTGTGAAGATGGGGGATGGTGATGGAAAACTCAGTGGTTCAGGGAAGGGGTGGGAATGAGATTTTTACACTATATATCATTTTACACTGTTTTGATTTTGGAACCACTTACGTAACTTCTTCAAAATATATATATAACTTATTCAAAAATAAAAATTGAAAGTTGAACAGAGGGGAGGTGGGTGGGAATGGGTTCAATGGGCGATGGGTATTAAGGAGGGCACTTGTGGTGAGCACCGGGTATTGTAAGTCAATGTTGAATCACTAAATTCTACACCTGAAACTAATATTACACTATATGTTAAGTAACTGGAATTTAAATAAAAACTTGAATAAATAAGTAAATAAATAAATATTTAACATAAAGTCTACCTCTAAAAGTTGTGAGTTAAGTAAGAGTATATACATGGTATGTGTGTTTATGTATTGTATGTGTGTGTGTGTGCGTGGTGTGTGTGAATGGTGTCTAGAAGCCTACATGGCATAAAATGGTCATACACTAAATGTAGCACCCTTCCCTTTTTCATGGCTATTTTCCTAATTATAAAATTATACAGTTCAGAGAAAAATTTGCAAATTAGAGGAAAGTCTAAGGAAAAATAATCACCCATTATCTCAGCACTCAGAAGTAAATCTGTTAACATTTTGCATATTGTTTATCGATCTTTAAATTTTATTTAAATATTTTTACATAGGGCAGTATACCTTAAAGCAAAGATATCCTTTCCAACTTCTGTTTTAATATCTGTGGTATGCTCCATTCTAGAAATGGCCTTTATCTTCTGTCCACCTGCCTATGTTCCCGTGGCCCTATCAATTCCCTGAAGATAGCGGCTTTGTCTTCTCCATCGTTGTATCTCCGGTGTGTGGCTTGTAGGGGGATCTTGATAAATATCTGTTGGAGAAATGCACAAATTAATTACCCCAAAATCATCTAAGTAGTTGCTTATTTTTTTTTTTAAAGATTTTATTTATTTATTTGAGACAGAGAGAATGAGATACAGAGAGCATGAGAGGGAGGAGGGTCAGAGGGAGAAGCAGACTCCCTGCCGAGCAGGGAGCCCGATGCGGGACTCGATCCAGGGACTCCAGGATCATGACCTGAGCCGAAGGCAGTCGCTTAACCAACTGAGCCACCCAGGCGCCCCCTTAAGTAGTTGCTTATTGTTGGGTGTTGGGTCATTTTCAGTTGTTTACTCTCCTAAATAATGCTAGCACAGCCATCCATATACACAGATCACAAATCATGACACGTGTCTTCACTTGTTTCCTTAGGCAAAATTCCTAGAAGTGGAATTATTGTCCGAATGGATAGGAAAAAATTGAAGGTTGTTGAAATCACATTGCTAATTTGCCTTCCAAAAAGTTGCCCCGGTATGCACTCTTAGCAGCTGCTTAGGGGAGGCCTGGTACCGATGCTCACTGAAATTAGGAGCTCCCACCCCTTAAATCTTTGCTCAGTGCATAGGAAGACATCCTACCAGTTTCATTTAAATGTCCTTAATTGTTTCAGTGAGGTTAAACAGGCTCTCCAATCTTATGAAACATGATATGTTTAACCAGTTGTCTGCTCACACACTGTGTTCGTCTATCTACTTGGACCTTCATGTTTTTCTTCTATATCTTCTCTTTAAAATTTTGAATCTCCCTGCTTATCTCTCCCCTCACTGTTTACCTAATTATCTCCAGGGAATTTTTTGGAGGTTATGGAAGATTTATACTGTGGAAGATTTCCAGCAGGCACAAGAAGTAGAGAAAATAGTACAATGGGCCCCCACGTTCCCATCACCCAACTTCAATGATTCCAAACACTTTGGCAGTTTCATCTGTTTATCTCTTTCTTCCCCAACACACACACATATAGATGTTTAAAAAAAATTTTTTTTCTGGAGTATTTTAGGCAAATCCTAGACATCATAGCATTTTACCCACAAATATCTAAAGACTTTTTAAGCTGCCATATGAGTATTTCTATTTAAGTGCACGGGTTGACTCCACAATTAGGAATTTATTTATAACCTTTCAGAATGCTGCCCTCTATCATTTCTCCACATTTAGTTGATTCTTTACATCAAATGCGGCCTTTGTCCTTCTTCAGCCCCTCTGCATGTACGCCACGGGGTATTGGTGAAATATCGTAGCCATGCACTTAGGACAAATGCATGGCCAAGGCCTTGCCAAAGTCACCCAGATAGGCAGGACAGGAGAATCACCAATTTTGCATTCGCTGAGCACATAAACCACTCGTCTCCAGGCTTGTGTTTTACTAACTGCTTGCCCACCTTAACCAAGCTCATACTTCAGCAGCATTAACACTGTCAAATCTTAGCTCGTCTTCATTAAACAGTGGCTCATGTTAAGAGGGGTTTACTCCCTTTCCCTCTCTGTTAAATGGAGCTTTCTCCGCCATGCGGGAAGCAACGGATCCCACCGCCCTCCCCTTTGCAGACTGGGCTTCAGGTAGTAAGCAGATCTCCAAGATGGTGACAGTATCTTTATCTCCTCTATTGAAACCATTTTTACCCAACTTCAAGTCTCTGTAGAAATCAGAATCCAAGCAAGCGGCCCCAAATGTGAGGACTACAGGTGTGCAGGGTGGAAAAGGACAGAGAGGGAGAGAGATCGTGAGTAAGACATGTCTGCAAGACAGCAAAAGTCGTTTTTTAAAAATAAGTGCTTGCAAAGACGTAACTGCAGCCAGGCTGGAAGAGGAGAAGGCCACGCCACCCCCTGAGCCCCAGGCGGCCGTCCCCTGTGCTAATCCCAGTGAGAGCAACAGGAGACCCTGGATGGAATTCGAGCCGCCCGCCTGACTTCAGCATCTGGCGCTGCCGGCTGGGGCTGTAGATCCAGGGGAGTTATGGCGTGCAAGCGAAGAAATACCAGCTTGTCAAGCCGCGGCCTGGGTCCCGGACCAGCTCCAGAAAAGTCCAACTGCCCTTTATTGACCAGCGCTCGCATTCGGGTCAAGCTTTCACCCTGGGCCAGCCCTTTAGCATCTCCTGGCCCGCTGTGCTGCAGGGAGAGCCCCTGGCAGCTCAGCCTGCCCCTAATAACAGTAACATTGCGGGGGGTGTGTGTGTGTGTGTGTGTGTGTGTGTGTGTGTGTGTGTGTGTGCGTGCGCATCGCTGTGTCCCGCTTTGGGACCTGGAAGCTGCAAAGCACCTCGTTCCAAAAGAAGCCTGTTGTCAAGTGGTAAACAAGGTGGATTCTGGGAATTAAAATGTCAAACCCTACCCAAAGTCAGGCCTTTGCTAACATGCATGGTGGCCAGGTGGCACCCAGAAAGGTTTTTAAAGACTCTAGGCCGGCACGAGGTGTGTGAAACCAGAGCTTTGCCTTTCCGTGGAAAAAGCTAAGGGAGAACAGGAGAAGACAGGCTCTTTCACCATGAAACGTGTTTGTAGGAGAATCTTGGGAATTAAAATAGATGCACTCCCGAAATAATCTTGTTTTGAAACATCAGAAATCTTAGGAAGAGGAAAAGGCTATCAATACACTTACCCTTTGAATCTGTTACGGCCCTTGCTATTTATAATGTTATTTTTCCTCCACATGGCTTAAAATAATCAACAGACATTATCACATTAATCTTGCAATCCCCCCCTGTCCTTCCACCGACGCCTCACCTTCAGGGCCGCAGAGGACACTGCCCCAGCTCTGCGGGGGCAGCCTCTGCTGCCCCTGCTCCTCTGAGCCCCCAGGCCCGCCCCGGCCCCGCCCCAGCCCATGACAATGTCCTGGCCGCCGCCGTTCAGTCTTTCCTCACCTGCACTGCTGCCAGGTGGAAGGGAGCCTGCTGGAGAGAAACCTTGGAGCATCAGAGCCTCAGGACCCTAGAGACTCCCTAGGCCCCAGTGCCTGCTGCGGTGTCCTGACCTACCGGTGTCACCGGGAGGCCCATGGCAAGTCCCTGTCGTCAACACTAAAGCTCGGGCACTGACAAATTCTGTACCTTTTAAAAAGTAAATTAGAGCAGGGTCAAGTTATCTCAACTTATCTCAAGTTACCTCAACAAAATGGCAGCCCACACGGTATGTGCATGCTAACTTTTAAGACTCAGGATTATTCGTATAACAATTTGTATTTTCAGCTTCTCTTAGAAAACCTGGGGCTGGTGGTCCCAAGCCTCAGCCCCCAATGGGAGCTGAGGGGCTCTGCCCTTTCAGCAGGAAGCAGGGCTCCCTCCGAGGGACCCTGGGAGTCCCTGAGTGGGCCACACTGCTTCCCTGGCCACACCATTTTCTGGCTCCTCACAGGCAATTGGGCTATGACCTCTGGCAGGCGAGGGCAGGAGCAGACTTCCCAGGGGCCAAAACCTACACAATTTGGGGGGGTGCATTTTAAGAAAAAATATATATTTATATACATACGAAGTTAAATGCAAAATGAATATTTATTTAGAATGAGAAAAGATATGACAGCAAATTACAGTTTTTATGGCAAATATCAATGGTGACAATTAGAAATCACCAAGTGATGACCATACACACACAATACGCACAAAATCTAGAAAGATAATATAACTTTTGAAAAACAATACTTCACTGCATGGCATGCCGCTATACTTCCTTTTTCCTATAGTTTTTGGCTGTATACTCTGATTACATCTCCATACAAAATGATTTTATAATATTTTCTCGAGAGAGAATAGATAGGCATTCATTCTTTCCTCTAGATCAGCTGGTTGAAATTTGGTTTAAATTATTGATAGTTTAGAGAAGTTTCTTCTAGCTTTGCCCCTCATTATTGGTAATGTTATGTGCATTTTTATGATCGTTGTCAAATTTAGAAAAACTTCTGTCAAGTTTCTTTCATCGATGAGCTGCTACAGTTGTACTTGCAGTCTGATGTATTTCCACAGCCACAGGCCTGTGGCATAGGAATTCTAATCGATTCTATTTTACATAATTCTCATCAAAAAAAAGGGGGGGAAGGATATATAGTACAATTGTAATTGTATGCTCTGCCTTATTGAGTATATTCTTGCATAAGTGAACTTCTGTTTTGACTAGGCATTGATGAGAATTGAATCCATTGCTTACAATTTCATGTGCCTAATAATCAGAAGATGATCCTGCCATAGTCCCTGTACATTGCAAGCCCTGTTCCTCCTGTATTCCCCAAATGCTTCAGGAGCTGCGTGCATGTCGTGGTGCTGAGAGAGGTCACAGAATGGGCAGGAAGAGCATTCTTGGAAGCCATTCCTAGACCAGCAGAGCCAGCAATGACCTATCCTTGAGAGTGATGCAAACCCCAGAAATATATCCCACTAAACCCAAACTAAATGCATCCCGACTTCAACCCCCTTTACAGATGCTGGCAAAGCCCTTGGCCACTCCAATTCCACCTGACACAAAGAAGTCTGGCCGAGAAGAAGAGAGAATGGACAGGGACAGTGGTTGTACTATTATAATTCAAACCCCTCACGTTTGCAAATTTTACGAAAGTGTAGAACTATATGCACATACTGTGAAGGTCCTTCCCAGGACTCCTGAAAGTGGCCTAGCAAGTGAGGGGCCTGAGCTTGAAGCGTCAGTTGCTTCCAGGTGAATTGGCCTCTGGTGGGTAATAACAATCTCACTCCCCTGCTTTCTTAAATGGAAAAGAAAGAGGTAAAATAACCTGTAGACACGCACTCAGGATCTAAGCCATAACCCTGTGTGAGTGCCTTGTACAGCAGTACCACTATTTGGGGTGTTTGTCAATTACTGAAGTGACTTCCTTCCCCGAAATTATCTTCCTGAGTTTCGTCAAAATCTGGATCTTGCGGAGGAAATGCATCTTACGTATGGCCATGGTCCACCAGCTATGCCCCGCCTGCAGAAAAATGGCAGAGGACCGCTGTGCTGGGGGGGGGGGGGGGGGGGGGGGCCTGATGCTACAGATGGAGAGAAGAGAGAACGGCCCACAGTTGTTGGGGCCAGGATTAGACTCCCCCTAAACCATCCTTAGCCCAGAGCTATTTCTACTAGTGAAGAGCAGAGTCTCGGCTTTAAGGTGACTCCACCATCTCTTCTCAAGTGCACAGGCACAGCCTTCTAATGGGTCTCGCTTAGTCTATCGATCAGGTATTGCCCAATGTTGTGTAACCATCCACCCCAAACCCTTTGGCTTGAAACTACCATCATTTATTCTCAGGAATCTATGGGTTGGCTAGAGAGGCTCTGCCTCCTGCTACAGGACTGTAGGTCTAGGTTTATTCCACACATTTCTTATCCTCCTTGGACCAGAGGACTAGCTCAGGCATGTTCTTCTTGGGGTCATGGCAGAGGTACAAGATGATGAGACAAACACGTGAGGCCTCCTAAGACTTCGGCTTGGAATTGACATACTATGGCTTTCATCCCCATGCCATTGGCCAAAGCAAATCATACAGCCCAAATCAAAGTAAAGGATGTAAAGGGTACTCCACTCATAAGCCGTTGGCAAGGGTGTAAATGCAGAGAGGCGTGAAAAATTGAGGACAATTATTCAATCTACCACACCTAGGAAGGAGCACAGATGACAGATGGACAAGGCGAGCAGCCCACTGTAAGGATGAGAGAATTGGGGAGTGCCACAGACAACACAGCTTTAGCAGGGCATTTGGCAGGGGCAAATGTGGACAGCTGGGTAGATTTACTGCTGAACCACAGTGCCCAAAGAGCATTGACTAGCGGATTGATGTCCATCTGGAAGAGGTTTGCAATGGCATACCATCGGCTTCTACTCTGCTCCATGGTTTTCATCCACATCTTGGATGTAACCATTCGAATCATGTTTTATCAGATTTGCAACTGATACACAGCTGAGTAGCATGACTAATGTGCCCTTTGACGATGAAATCAAAATTCAAATTGCTATCAACAGGCTGGGTCTATGGGCCTAAAATAAAAGATGAATAAATAAAAAAGGAAACTAACATTTACTGAACACCTACTATGTGCCAGGCACACATTTTTTTTTAAAGACTTTATTTATTTATTTGAGAGAGACAGCATGAGAGAGAGAGCACATGAGACGGGGGAGGGTCAGAGGGAGAAGCAGACTCCCTGCCGAGCAGGGAACCCGATGCGGGACTCAATCCAGACACTCCAGGATCATGACCTGAGCCGAAGGGCAGTCGCTCAACCAACTGAGCCACCCAGGCGCCCCAGGCACACATTTTATTTAATCCTCACAACACACTTGGAAGGAAATATTATGCTCTTCTTTCAGATTAAAAAACCATACCCTAGAAAAAGAAGTACAAATTACATCCAAATCAAGCAGAAGGATGGAAATAAAGAATCAGCATGGAAATTAATTATTCATATCTTACATGAAACAATAGGAGAAAATCAACAAAACCAAAAGTGGTTCTTTAAAAAGATCCACCAAACTGACAAACCTTTAGCTATGCTGATCAACAACAACAAAAAACAGAGAGAGAGAGAGAGAGAAAAAACTCAAATAATTAAAATCAGGAAGGAGAAGGCATCATTACTGCCCTTACAGAAACAAAAAGGATTATAAGGGAATCCTAAAAACAATTGTACATCAACAAATTGGATGACTCAGGTGAAATGGACAAATTCCGAACAAGACACAAATTACTGTGACTGACTCAAGAAAAAATAACAAATCTGAATAAGCCTATAACAAGTAAAGAGATCAAATTGGTTATCTAAAATTTTCCTGTAAAGATAAGTGGCCCAGGCTCAGAGGCATTCACTGATAAATTCTAGCAAACACTCAATAAAGGGTTAATACCAATTCTTCACAAAACTTTAGGAAAATTAGAAGAAGAAGAAATACTTTTTAATCCATTCTATGAGGCCAGTATTGCCCTGATATCAAAACTAAAGATGTCACAAGAAAAATAAATCTTACAGAACAATATTCTTTGTAACATTAGGTGCAAAAATCCTCAACAAAATACTAGCAAACCCAAACCCACAACATATAGAAAGAATTATGTGCCGTGAGCAAATGTTATTTGTCCAGAGAATGCAAAGTTGGTTTAATCTTCAAAAATCAATTGATTTTTAACAGCATGTTAATGGACTAAAGGACAGAAAACATAAGATCATTTCAATAAATGCAGAAAAAATATTTAACAAAAATCAATATCCTTTTATGATAAAAACACTCAACAAACTAGGAACACAAGGGAACATCTCAATCTGGTAAAGGATATCTATGAAAAATCCATAGCTAGCAGTGTACCAAGTGGTGAAAAACCGAACACTTTCCCCCTAAGACTAGGAACAATATAAGGATATCTAGTCTCTCCACTTCTATTTAATGTGTATTGGAGGTTCTAGTCAGGGCAGTGGGGTATGCGAAAGAAATAAAAGGCATCACAACTGGAAAGGAAAAGTAAAACTCTATTTTCAGATGACATAATCTTATTTATAGAAATGCTAAGGAATCTACTTAAACACTATTAGAACTAATAAATGTATTTTTATACACTAGCGATTCAAATTCAGTTGCTCGAGTTGAACAATTAAATTAAGTAACTAAAATTAGAATTAGGAAAACAACTCCATTTACAATAGCCTCAAAAATAATAAGTACTCAGGTATAAATTTAACAAAAGAAATGCAAGACTTGTTGAGAGAAATAAAGGAAGATATAAATAGATGGAAAGGCACACCAATGTTTAATGTTGGGACAATCAACACTGTTAAGATGACAATACTCCCCAAATTAATCTCCAGATTCAATACAATCCTTATCAAAATCCCAGCTTCCAGGTTTTTCTTTTTTTTGCAGAAATTGAAAAGCTAATCCTAAAATTCATGTAGAAATTGAAGAGATCCAGAATAGTCCAAACAATTTTGAAAACAAAGAACAAAGGTGGAAGATTCCCTTTTCCCAATTTCAAAACTTGTGACAATGCTAGAGTAATCAATCAGCATAAGGACAGACATATAGATCAATGGAATCGAATTGAGAATTCAGAAATAAACTGACACATTTATAGTCAATTGATTTCTAACAAGGGTGCCAACTCCAGTCGATGGGGGAAAGAATAGTCTCCTTAACAAAATGGTGCTGGGACAACTGAAATGCAAGAGTGAAGTTGGACCCCTACCTCATTCCATAGACAGAAATTAATTCAAAATGGGTCACAGACTTAAATGTGTGAGCTAAAATTGTAAAACTCTTAAAATAACGCATAAGAGTAAATCTTCATGACCTAAGATTTAGCAATAGATTCTTAGGAAAAACACCAAAAGCATGAGTAACAAAAGAGAAAATAGATAAATCGGACTTCAGCCAAATTAAAAACTCCTGTGCTTGAAAGGACATTATCAGAAAGTAAAAAGACAACCCACAGAATGAGAGAAATATTTTCAAATCCTTTATCTGATATGAAACTTGTATCTATAGTAAATAATTCTTATAAATCAATAGTAAAAAAACAACCCAATTTAAACAGGGGCAAAGGATTTGAAGACATGGCTCCACAGAAGATATGGAATGGCCAACAGGTACATGAAGAGATGCTCAAAATCACTAGTCTTTAGGGAAATGATAACTCAAAACTACAGTAAAATACCACGTCATACCCACTAGGAAGGTATAATAAGACAGACAATTTGTGTTTGTGAGGCACTGAAGAAAGTAGAACTCTCATGCATTGCTGATGGGAATTTAAATGGTGCAGCCATGTGGGAAAACAGTTTGGCACTTCCTCAAAAGGTAAATGTGCAGTTACCATATGACCCAGCAGTTCTCCGCTAGGTATATGGCCAAGAGAAATGAAAACATGCATCCACACAAAGACCTGTACGCAAATTTTCATAGCAGCATTGGTCATAATAGCTAAAAAGTGGGAACAACCCAAATGTTTGTCAACTGATGAATGGGTACCCAAAAGATGGTACATCCATACAATGGAATATTATTTGGCAATAAAAAGGAATGAAGTACTGATATGCTAAAACATAACAAACCTTGAAAACATTATGCTAAGTGAAAGAAGCAAGACACAAAAGATCACATGTTGTGTAATTCCATGTATACTAAATGTCCAGAATGAACAAATCCATAGACCGAAGGTAGATTAGTAGTTACTTATGGCTGGGGGATGGGGTAGGAGGGGTGTGGAAATTGACAGTTAATAGGTATGGGGTTTTTTCCTTAAGGGGGACAAAAATTCTCTAAAATTAGAATGTGGTAATGGCTGCACAGCCCTGCGAATACACTAAAAAAAGCCATTAAATTGTATACTTAAATAGATGAATCATGTGGTATGTGACGTATCTCAATAAAATTCTTTTTTAAAAATTTGACCGCACAGGTGCAAAAAAGCACTCTATCCTAGGAAAGCGCTTCTCATACTTTAATGTGCATGCAGTTCACCGGGGGATTTGTTAAGATGCAGATTCAGCTGCATAGGTCTGGGATGGAGCGGAAGACTTGGCATTTCTGCCTAAGCTGCCTCTACCACATCTAGAAGAGCAGGGCCCTGAGGTGATTAAACAGCTCTCTCCGGGTCAGACAGCTAGCAGACTCAGGAAGCCTGAGTTCCATTTGTGTGACAGCAGAGTTGCTGACTGGTGGTGAAGTGAACAGTGGATGAGGCCTGGCCTCTCCTCAAGTGTGAGAACAGCTCTCTATAACCATGACCTCAATGAGTTCACCCCAGGCACTGAGACTCTGGAGGCCAAAACTGAATTACCAGAAGTAGAGAGTCCATCCCAGGAAGGAAGGCCTGTCTTCAGTCAGATTCCAGTCTGATCTGACGGCCTCTGGAGCCCCAGGTTCAGATGTGGGAGCCACATTGAAGAGCAACCCGGGAAGTGATAGTTGGCCTAGAAGAAGGTAACCTGCGTGGCGAGAAGATTGGAAACCTTGTCACCAGAGGAACTAGTAAAATGCCTGGTGAGGTTTATAATCCAGAAGTAAAGATGCAGGCAAACGATGCTGGCTTTAAGTGAGGGCTAGCCTAGGAAAGAGGAGATGAAGGCTTTCTCTGTGACCCAGAGGGCAGAACAAAGATTTAGGAAGAAAGGTTGTAGGGAAGTCATGCCAATAAATAAAAGGAAATATAATTTTAATAATTAAATCGTCCTAGATCATTCTGGGACTCAGAAACCAAACACAAATTGGCTTAAGCCAAACGAGAGGTTTGTTTTTCACGTAACACGAAAACCCAGAGATAGGTTTCAGGCATTGCATCTTTGCACACTGTCCTTCTCTATGTTAACTCCATCTCCAGGCATGTCCTCCTTCGGGGGTGCCAACATGGTCACTAACAGCACCAGGCCTAGGTCCTATCAGTTTAACAACCAAAAGAGTGAATGTCTCTTGCCTGAGGGTTCCATCAAAACTCCCAGGGCTGACTTTTGCTGCACAGCCTGAGTCACATGCCCATGCTGGGTCACATGACCAACCACTGTGGCCATAGTGCGAAACATGACAATTTACCAGGCTGGGATCACATGCCCGCCACTAAAGCTGAGAGGTGGGGTCTGCCCTGCCCAAACCACAAGGACTGAGACTGGAGGACAGGTGACTCTTCAAAGAAGGAAAAAAAAAAAAAAGCCTGGCTGTTTTTTACTGAAGGGAAGATAGAAGTTTGTCAGGAACACCAACAGATTTCCATAAACTGCAAATTAAAGAGCCTCCTTTGGGAAGGGAGGAGGGAGAGAGATCCCCATTTCCAGGGACATCCCAGCAGAGGATGAATGATCACCAGCGCCCTACCCAGCAGGGAGCAGTGGATGGGAGTCAAATCCTACATGATCACTTCTAAGGACAGCGATTCTCCGTGGTCTTTCTCCTCACTCTTGGGCACTTGCTTCTGCCTCAAAATACCTTGCATCATAAAAAAGCTTCCTAACTCATATTGCATGGAATTTTTCAAGCCCTTTCAGAAACAGACACAGTTCCTTTTGTCTTCCCTCTTAAGCCACTTTTCGTGGCCTGGATGTACACTTACTCGCCGTGACTGGCCTTGGCCTTTTGTCTTTGCCATAATTAAAGACGCTCTCTCCAAGGACATGTGGAGTGAGGCTTCAGCGGAGCATTATCATCTCTTGTATGTTGTTCTTTGGCAATTCACCCCTTATCCAAGGTGAGGTGCTTTGTTTTGCAAGAAAATAAGATCATTCAAGCTAACTGAAGAAAGGAGTGTGTGTGCGTGCGTGTGTGTGTGTGTGTGTGTGTGTGCGCGCTCTTGCTCTGCCCCAGACAATAAGCCAACCCTGATCTAAAACTCAACCCTTCTCCAAGTATCTGTGGCCAGGAGAGGAGACACAGATTTGACAGCCCAGGCTGTTCTTCAGTAAGTCTGTGGGTAACATCTCTGGAACTTGGTGCTCACCTAATGCACACCCCAAATTTGTCAAGTGCATCCCTCCTCTTGCACCTGAGTATTGCGGAGAAGATTTGGGTGTGCAGCCTCATGTTCTCCCTGTAAGTAACCAACCAACTGAAAGGGTGCAAACTGATCAGACCATCAAGCAACACAGAGTCAATGTCTTTCCAAACACGAGGGCAGAGGAGGCTGGGAGGCTGTTGCACATGGCCCTGAAGACAGTGCCAGGAGAGGGGTTCAGCTTAAGGAAAAGGAAGAAATTCATCAAAGCTCGGGGGTTTCTGCACCTCCAGCCTATGTGAGAGGGAGGCTCACGCCTGTGTGTCCAGGCTCTATCCAGAGAAGGGGGCTGCCTGTGTGGTTGACTGGACCAATCCTAGGAAATCCCAGCCATGCACCAAAGGAATGGCACGTGAGTCCCCCAGTGCCCCTGCTCAGAGACTGACCCCCCGCCAAACCTCACATCTGCCCCCTGCAGGGTTTTCAGGGGACTCACCAGGGAAGGGGCCAGACTGAGAGGACTAAGGTATGAGGAAGAATCAGGCCACCTGCGACTCAGCCATCTGCTCCTTGCTGTGAATAAGGCTGAAAATACCTGCTAATGTAAGCATCTGAGGGCCCCCCAGCCCTAACTCGAAGACACCATTCTGGTGAAAATATGCAGCCAGAGAGACTAGAGGGAATTCTAGGGGATTAAAGGGATGCACTGGTTCCAGGCACTGCAAGAGAATTGGACACAGTAATTAATGGAATCTTATAAAACAAATTCAAATTGATCAGTCAGTAAATGAGAGTATTGCCACCCAGACTGAAACCGATTTAAAGGAACATAAATTGAGTCAATAATAAATGTGGAAGGAGACAGGAGTCGGGGGAAAGCAACAAGTGTAGCATTATTGGAGTTGATGTTATTTATTATAGGGGATTAATAGTAATAAAAAAAAAAGTTCCCATGACAAAGCCTTTGAAAAAACCTGCAATGTAAAACTTAGATCTATAAGTAAGATCTGGTTTTAGGAGCTTAACTGAAAATACTAAATGGGGAACAGCAATTTAATTAAATATAAAGATGATGATAAAACGCTGGGTTGGATTTAGTCATGGGAAGAGAGATCTGGAACAAGGGCTCTGGTGTAATAAGAACGCTGGGAAACAGACATTTTTCTAAAGAGGACATTCACAAAGCATCGATTGAGAGCTGCCTGCAGGACCCCTTGATGTGGTCAAGGCCCTTTGGGGTCTGTCTCCCACCTGGCCCCAGAGAGAAAAAACCCCTTCCCTGGCTGCACAGCCCGCCCCTCATCAACCCCGTCCCTGAAGGTGCGGAAGTGCAGGCCCCGCCCCACGCCCATCATGCACGGAGCAGGCAGTGCCAGGACCCTCCGCAAGCCAGAAGAAGAGGGAACCCCGGGAGCTGGGAGGAGCGCGGTTCACCCCCGGATTCATCGCTCCGATGAATAAGTGAGGAAACTCCGTAGTTAGCTTAACTCCAGAGCAGCTGACCTCCAAGCCTCGCGCCTAAGTGTTCGGCACGTGCCCCTAACCCTCAACAGTGCCACCCCGCATGCCTCACCCACACTGTCTCTCACAAGAGGGGCGGCAGCCGGCCACAGGCTCCGTGTGGAGGGGAAGGACAGTGGTGCCCTGGCCATCGGACAAGGGGAATGCACACAGATTACAGGAAAGAACCATGAGCTAAGAAGAGGCGGGATGACTCTCACAGCAAGAGACACATGGCCCATGAAGGAGGGAGGCGGGACCTTCTCCTCCTAGGCCCTGAAGACTTGTGCCAGCATCAGCAAGTCAGGTAGGCTTCCCTAGATCTCCCGCCTCCCGCCAGCTGGGGTTGGGGCATCCTCCTCTGGGCTCCCATTGACACTTTCTGCAGAAGCTTCTACCCAGGCACTCAGCCTGCTGTCTCATGGTCACCAGTTTATGGACCAAGTCTCCCAGCTGGACTGGGTCTTGTCCTTTGCGGTCTCCCCAGCAGAACCAGGCACACTGCGGTTGATTGAATGATGGAGTGGCAGGGGCTCAGCTTGTTTGGAGGAGAACTAGTCTTCAGAGCCCGAGACTGGTAGTGACAGCTAGCTGAGCCCGTAGCCATCCAGCTGTGTAGCTGGCCAGGGAGAGCCCGCCTCCGCCTCAGCTGCCTACCTATGGTGGGGGGGGGGGGGGTGTGGGGGGGTGACAGAGGACTGTCAACAGATGCCTGTGCCAACTCTTCAAAAACAGCCTGACTTGGTCATCTCTCCATGCTGCTGGACCCCAAAGAGGTGGCCCCTTTCTGAGCGCTGGGAGCAAGCCAGAGATGGGGCTGGGGTCTGTGCTCTTGGCTGTGGGGAGGGAGGAGGTGCATTCAGAGGGCATCCAGTGACACAAGACGGGACATGAGCCAGTATATGTTGAAGCCGAGTAGTAGGGACATGAGGGCTCATTATACAGCTCTCTATTTTCGTGTATGTTTGTGTTTTTCCATAATAACATCATTCTAATAAAATAAAATTTAAAATTTAAAAAGACAGTAACCGCAAATGATTTTCCCTAATGGTCTTACTCTCTCTCCACTTCCCCTAATACCATGGTTCTCAAACTCTGTGACCCAGACCAGCAGTATTGGAATCACCTAGGAACTTCCGAGAAATGCAAATTCACAAGCTCTCCGGGACCTACTGAATCAGAGACTCTGGGGCGGGACAGAGCAAGCTGTGCTTCACAAGTCACCTAGATGATCCCGCTGCATGTATATGTTGAGAGAGAACTACTGGTCTAATATATTTTCTTTAAACCTTCAAACTTGTGACTTCCATGGATTGGCGATATTTCAAATTGTCGCAAGTCCCCTCCCCACTGCCTTGGGGAGAATATGTTCTCCCCACAGCTGACATCCCAGTCTCACCTACAGCCCGGCTGGGACACTCAGCACCCCTTATGCAGAGGACGTGACGAGGCCGTGATTCAGTATTCAGTGGGTCCGGCCCCTGGCAGTCATGAGCACTCACTCTGCACAGGAAAGGTCCTGAGCTCTCACGTGTTATCTCATTTGATAATGTCAACACCAGATACTGTGATTACATTCATCATACAGATGAGGAAGCCAGGCTTAGATGCACAGTGAAGTAGCTCACCAAGTTCACCAAGTGAGCAAGTATCAAAGCCGGGATTCCAGAGCATGAAGCCCTGACCACGAGACACCCCCACCTTACATCTGTGTCCCTTGTCTGGCTCTGATTGACATCTCACTCCCAGGACCAAACCAGCACCTGGCTTGGACCCCTGTGCCTAACTCCATGATTTAAGTATATATCCAGGCCCTGGGGGCTGGGACTACAATTTATTCATGCCAACATCACTCACCTTGTCAGTTAGGAAGCTTCCAGGTGCAAGGAATAAATTAACGGACCTAGACAACAGGGAGAAGCTATCGCCTCATCTAACAAGGGGCTCCCAGGTAGGGTGGCTGTGACAGATTAATGCAGTGGTTCCGTGGTGCCCTGAAGGACACAGGTCTTCCCCTTCTTTCCTCCCTGCCATCTCAGCTTGTACCTCTCTCCTCAAAGATCAGCCCCCATCCCCCTGTGGTCACAAGATGGCAGCTGACATCATGATCAGACAGGAAGAAGAAGGGCTGTTTCTTCCAGACATCTCCTAATTCAGAGTGAGGGGCCCTTTCCCAGCCGACCTCCCCTCATGTCACACTGGCTGGAAGTGGTGACATGCCCATCCCTGAACCAATTGCTGCCAAGGGGAAATGAGAAGGACTTGATGAGATTAGCCAACTCAGACTGACCCCTGAGCTCCCTGGTAGAGGTGTGGACAATCCAATGCAACTGGGACTTGGCCAAAAGGGAAGAGGAAGGAATGGCTGTTCTGGATCCTTCCCCAGGACCCCATGTAGGACTGTGGGATAGGAAATACTGTCCTAGTGTACAGCCCCAGAGAGTGAAAAGCAAAGGTTGTTGAGTCATGTAATCATGACGTTTCAGAACACTGGGGCAAAAGTTTCCAGAGAGAAACAAATAAAAAGTCACCTACAAAGGATCAGGAATGAGAATGGCATCGGACCTCCAGCCAGAAACTTCTCAGAATGAGTTAGAAGACAGCACCGCAGGGCCTTCGAAGGGATGAGGAAAAATGATGTCAAATAGTCATGTTACAAATCAGTCAATTATAAATAGTCAAATTATTAATCAGTACCAATAAAGACATTTTCAGACATACAACAAACATTCAAGGTCTCAGAATCATGCACCTTTCTCGGGGAGCCACCGGAGATCGTGACTCGCCAAACAAGGGAAAACACTAAGGAAGAGGAGGAAATCAGACCCGGGACACAGGTGAATTCCTGAGATTGCATGAAGGAAGGCCGTCGGATGACAGCCGCAGGTGTGCAGAAGGCCTGGAGAGAAACCAGGAGGCATGGAAGAGTCTGGGGTAGATGTCCCCAAGAAGACGTGCACCTGGCACTTCCCGGCTGTGTTGGGAAGAGAATGGGGAGATTTAGTGATAGAGACAGGAAGTTAAAGCAAATAAAAAATGAGGCAATTATCACCCTTCCCCACCCTCCCAGAAAACAATAAATAACACGTTGTTAAAGAATGGAAATGTAATCATGGAACAATAGGCTGCTTAATTGTGAATTATACTTATAGTCGTCCTATAGTAAACCCTGGATACTTATTTAATCAAATCTTGTGATCTAAGCAGATTGAGAGAAGGGAGGGGTAGAAGTGTGTGTGTGTGTGTGTGTGTGTAGAGGGACTAATCCTAATCTTGAAATAACGAATCCGTAGATAATGTTGAAGCTGGAAAATCAAGAAACTGAAGTACAATTGTGTCTTTTTGAGAGAGATGAACAGAAGGAGCCAGTGCAAGGGCTCTCTTGAGAACAGCACGTCAGGGTGGAAGAAGCGAAGGAGGTCCACCATCAGCCAACCTGTGCCATTTGAATTATTCAGCTATGTTCCTGTTATTTTATTTTATTTTATTTTATTTTTACTTTATTTTGTTTTATTTTACTTTACTTTATTTGACAGAGAGAGAGAGAACACAAGCAGGGCGAGTGGCAGAGGGAGAAGCAGCCTTCCCGCCGAGCAGGGAGCCCGATGCGGGGCTCGATCCCGGGATCCCGGGATCATGACCTGAGCTGAAGGCAGACACTGATGGGGGGCCCCCATCGCCTGCCTGCAGAATCTTCATTTGGAACAGCTGATGCCACTGAAGCTTTTGAAAACTCCCGGGGAGAAACCAAGCCACCACTTCCGGGGGGGCCTCCCACCTCCAGTGTGACCTGTTTCCCCGAGACCCACAGTGGCAGGCGCATCGTGCAAGGTTCGAGGGGCTGTGAGCCCATCCTGGGGGGCTCCAAACAGCCTGGGGTCTCGGGGCCAGTGCGGGGCTACAGCACTTCGGCCGGGACCAGGCCCCAGCCAGGCAGAGACTGAGCACGGATGCCCCCAGCCCGGCCAGCCCCAGAACTCCTCACCCCACGCACCACACTTGTTTCCTCCTCTGGCTGCTTCTGCCAACCCGCCTTCCCACTCAGGGTCCCAGGGAAGCCAGTGCCGTGGGGGGAGTGAAACTGAATCCTGACGGAAAAGACCCCACGTTCCAATCCATGCCCAGGCCCAACCTGCTGTATCTGGGCTTTCTTTCTCTGCCATCAACCGCAGTCCGGGGGTACCAGGAACGGGCTGCACACTTTGCCCTTCTTACTCAAGGAGGTTGAGTGACCCGCCCCCGTCCACACGGTTCGTAACTGCCGGCTCAGCTCTATTGGCTCCAAAATCTGAATTCTTCCCTTTTCTTCCAGACTGTCTCTAGAAGTGGGCATGGGGTACATTTTATTCCCCGGAGGAATGCAAAGTTTCCCGGGGAGAATAATTTGTAAACATGACTATATATACTCCACAGTGTTCATTTGTTGATTCAAGAATAGTTTATGCAAGGCCCGACGCTGAGTGCAGTCCCTAGACTCAAAGAGGGCACAGTCCAGGGCGGGAGGAAGACACTAGGACAAATCAGCACGGCTCCGTGATAAGCTGATCTCCAGGAGTCCTCAGCCACCTCGCCCCTGCTGCGGACGTGTCCCCTGACTTGCCATTTAGCACAGGCACTCTGCTCCCCTTCATGCCCTCTTGTCCAGGGCCACGCTGCGGCCACCACAGCAAGAAAGCTCGGGAGTCCTGAGGCCCCCAGAATGGGGCTATAGCGTCTGGAGCCTGAGGGCTGAGGCCACAAGGCCTTCTGTGCCTGAAGGGAAGCTCTGCCACCTGGGGCCATAGCGAGGCTGCTCCCGCACCCACTGTCTTTCAAGGTCTCCGCTGAAAGGTCTCCTTTCGTCTGAACCTGGAGTTTTACATGTGTCCATAGGACACTGAGCTGGGGACAAATCCAAGTGACAGCCCCTCTAAAGACAAAGGTTTGGCTCCTCAGCCTAACTCCTGCCTGCCCAAGAAGCTCCTCAGTCCTTCTTAAAAACAGTCCATTCCCTCCTCAACAAACCTTCCAGACACGCACCGACATGGCTGAGGGCCCATGGTGGGCTGACGCCCCAGGACACACACATGTCGCACACGCTCATGCACATGCATGGCTGTCCCTCTGCCCACCCTGAGCCATCCTGCCTGGTCATCCTTCCACAGTCAAGGCCCAACACTCTTCGACCTTATCATTTGGGGTCAGAAGGCTGTGGCAGGACACATGTCCTCCCCACATCTCAGGACAGTGCCCCGAAATCCAAAAGCTACAAGTCTCCAGTAACTGATGGCTACGGAATAGAACATAAAACCTGACTGTCTGAGAATGAGATGTACAGAATGGGAGATATTGCCAGAACCATGTTTGTATCGTGATGGGGTTAAAGGCACACCCTTTGCAAGCAGCCAGACACTGCAGAACAAGGAAAATGTGAGGGCCATGCCAAGCCTGGAGGGCCGTCACTGACGGGCCTCTCAACGACCACTTCAGTCACTCTGAGCCTCTAAGTTTCCAGCCTTCTTGACCGTTCCCTCAATGTCCCATCAAGATAATGAAAATCCTCCCTATTCCCTCGGGGCCCCAGCCTCTGCTAGGCAAAGCTTTGTTGTGGGAAATCCCTAACCGATCAGACAAATTAATCTCTGATAAAAGATTAATGTAAGGATGGCAAATGGATTTCATTTCTGCTGCCAACCGTGATTGATTGGGAGGGCTACCTGGAGTGCTCATTTGCGGACTGTGGCCAGAGCTTAGCGCAGCACGCAAGAGTGCCGGGATCGATTCAAGATGTGTGCCCCGAGCCCTCCAGGGACAATGCCATCACAGGGGCTGCTTGTCTGCCATCCTAGGGTTAGTGGCTGCCCTGGGTTAACCTGTCCCTCCCTCTCTGGCATGGCCGTTGGGGGAAAGAAGTCTTATTCCAGGTAGTAAAAGACCTTGAGCCCATGAGGAGGTATGTGGAGTAAGGAGGACCCTACCAGCCCTCTTGGGACGGCCCTTTCCATGCTCCAGGAAAACCTGACCTCAACCAGCAGTATCTTAGAGGGTCCTCAGCCCAGGGTGAGAGAAGGGCTAAGCGGCCACGGATTCCAGTTAACCTCAATGAACATCATTAACTTGCCTCCTCCAGGGTAGTGACAACCATCCACGTGTGGCTAATGCAAATTGCCCGTCGGTGGTTCGGCCCAGGTACAGGTGAGCAACCACCACCTGCTCTGGGACTCAGGTCCCAGGAAGGAGGTTTGGAATCTGGGAGGGCACTTACCAATGTGAAGAGAATGTGGATCAATCCTGTGAATAAGCCCTGGGTACACTGAGGTCTCACAGTGGGATTCCAGGAGGGTTTTTTTGTTTCATTTTGTTGCTTTTCCAGGGCTGCTTATGCACCTGCTAAAGTATTAAATACAAAGGGCTCTGAAAAGCTAGGCAGAGCCTGGGGACATTGTGTGGACCCCGTAATTCCTGGAGCCTGGGTATGAGGTCTAAGAAGTTAGAGGAGAACAAAGCCCATTCTGTCTGCTTCTGTGGGCCTGGTAGACCCTGGGCTATCTCCCTCCAAAAACAGCTTACAAACTCCTGCCAGGCCCCACCTCTCCAGCAAGCCATGGCCCTTCCATTCTGGGATCCACACACTATTTGCAGAAGTTTCCAGCCCGTGGACAAGTCCCAGCTTGCCCAGTCGGTCCAGATAAAGCACATAGAGACCATGATGGCAGCTTGGCTCATTGGAGAGGTGTGCTGGGAATAGACTCCTGCAAATAGCAGGCGTGAGCTAGCCCTGTCTCCAGAGGAGAGAGGCCTGTGGTACAAGCATCTTCCTGGGGCCGGCTGGGGGTTGGAATGACTCTAATCATGGTGATTTCTGGATTCAGTTGGAACGCCCTTCTAAGATGGGCTTCCATCATTTTCTCTATTTGTCTTTTCTGTTCTTTACCTAGTTCTGTCTTCTTTTCTTCCTTCCCTCCTGCTTTCCTCCTCTCCGTGTACAAGTGTAGATGTCTACTGGATGTCAGGAGCGGCCCGGGGTGCTGGGGACACAGAGATGAACAAGGCCCAATCCCTCTTCCATGAGCTCTCAGCTGGAAATGGAGATCATAAACCTACATGCACACAAGTACACGGCAGTAGAGAGCACAGGGAAAGGGGCACCCAAGCCTGCTACAGAGAATTTGGCATTTGAGCTGGAATTTGAAGGACTAATTGATGTTTGTTAAGTGGGAAATCAGGTAAGGACATTTCGGGCAGACACTGTAATGGGTAAAAGCACCGAGGCTCAAGAGAATATGCAGTGTGTGGGAAAGTGTAAGTCCGGGTGGTGAGACTGAATAAGTAAGTAGAGAGCATGGAGAGTCACGTGTGCTGAGACAGGATTTTCTCCTGAGGCCAATGGGAAAGTTCAATCGAAGCAGGAAGCAGCCCTAATGAATTGACCTGAGAGAGACTTCTGCATTCAGGCAGGCTAGGGAAGGTTGCTGCAGGCCAATGTTCCTGCTGCAATGACTAGGGAAAAAAGGAAAAATTGGAAAAAATTAAAGTTCTTTTATTAAATCTTTTTTTTGGGGGGGTGGTATCTAAGAGTATGATGGAGGCAATGAAGTCTAGGGAAGGAAAAGCCTTTCCTAGGTGAGCTGATGAATGTTGGCTCTCTTCTTCCTTGGAGACTCTTGCCAGTTCAGGGCACAGGCTGGTGATGGCACTTGGCCCAGCCAGGGGAATCTTACCAAGGAAAGAGGAACAAGGAAAGTCTTCAAGGTCGTCCGGGCTGGCTGGTGGACTGGAAATAAGAGGAGCCCGCAGGCAAACCTGGTTTTGACCTAGGACAACACTAGAGGCTGGGCACCAGGACTGGAAAAAGGAATGAAGTCTCTCCCCCCTCCCCCACAATTAGAGGGAGGGGGGCTGTGACAAACATGCCAGTCTCTTTTAGGATACTTGCCAGATTTTGAACACACCCAGAGTGGAAAGATAAAGATCTAAGCTCAAAATATCAGTGGTGCTAACTGTGTTAGCTTAGCTAAATTGGAAGTGCCTTTCCCAGAATTCTTTTCCTTGTTTGGTACCAGATTATGGGTGGTCACAAGATAAATTTGAGATTTGGGAAGTGGATTGAGACAACAGTACTCTGCTGACCTATAGCAACTTCTGGCCCACCACTAAACACAGATGCAGCAGGTTTCCATAGACTCCCCTACCAGCTCCCACAACTGCATAAGGTCTAATCCATATAATCATTATTCCATGTCATTCTTATTGGCTCTGCTGCTCTGATCAAACTCTAACTGATACACCAGAGGTTAGCAAACTTCTTATGTAAACATTTTATTTAATAATAATTATTATTATTACTTATTAGATATAATATATATTTATTTTATTATTTATTTACTTACTTACTTTAGAGAAGGGGTGAAGGGCAGAGGGAGAGGGAGAGAGAGAACACCAACAGACTCCCCACTGAGCACAGAGCCCAATACGGGCCTTGATCCTATGACCCTGAGTTCATGACCTGAGCCAAAATCAAGAGTCAGATACCTAACCAACTGAGCCACCCAGACGCCCCAATATATATTTATTTTATAGTAAATATTTATATACATGCCTTGCAGACCAAGAGGCAAAAGTGAGGCTATTATAAAGGTATTTACATAACAAAAGAGAAAACAGATTTTCACAAATTTTTTGACTAAATTCAAATTGCAATAAAAATGATAGAAGATGAATTTTTTTGTAATACAGGTCTACTCATAAGAAGAACCGAATTCTTTTGGATAAGATAGAATTTCACTTAGTAGGGATTCAGACTTAATGCTCCCCATCACCAAACAGATTGCAAATTTTCATCTGTAAAAACGATTCTTGTTTGTGGGCCATACAAAACCAGGCAGAGGACAAGATGTGACCTAAGCCATTAGTTTGCTGGCCCAGTGATACATCCTTTAAAGGGGAAGGAACTTTCATGGCTGAGAAGAGAGTGCCAGCAGGTTGTAAATCAAAACTTCAGAAAGATTTCACTCAAGGAACAAGGACAAACTACAGATTAGCTGAGTCTTACTAAAACTGCAATCCATTTCCAACCCAGCTCAATCTCTGGTAGGACTCAGGTGTTAGTCTTTTTACCCTACCCACCTAACAAAGAAGGAATCCTTGCTGGTTGAGAATATCATCCAAAGCCTCTATGATTCTATTATACACGATGACCAATGTGTAATAAAAAATTACTAGATATGCAAAGAGACAAGAAGATGTGATTGATGATAAGGAGGGGAAAACGAATAATAGAAATAAGTTAGAACATTTTAAAATAGCTATGATTAATATGTTAGAGAAAGTGGGCACAGTTGAACAGAGGATTAGTGAACCTAGAGACAAGGCAATAGAAAATATCTAAAGTAAAGCACAGAAAGATTTATCTGAGAGAAAGATCATTCTGACTACAGGGTATAGGGTGGATTGTTGGGGACAAAGATTGAAGTCAAGATACCTTGGGGGATGAGTAGAGATTTGCTTTCTCAGGTCATCTAAAAGCAGCCAGGATGAGAAACAAACAGCACCCAAATCCTTCTTCTCTCCCTCCTTAAGGAAAAAGGACCTATTCAGCCCCTCCCCCATCCCATAGCCTTATTCAACTGAAAGCAACTAAAATCAGAGGTCTCTTGGAGAAGCATCCCCACCTTAGGGTCAAACAAGGTCTCTTCATTTCCTTCTGGTAATGGTATTTCTAGCTTGGCTGAGACTGAAGGAAGAGAAGATTCTCCAGATTCCTGGCACTTCCCTGAGCAGGGAGGGAGACATTTCAAGCTCCAACCCAGCCTGCTGACTATCTGCTCTCTTACTGATTCCCAGAATGTTAGCAGAGATTCTGCACCACCAACAACCCTCTTGGGAAACCAGAAGCTTCTAGCTGATCAGAAGTTGTAAAGTGCAGCCCATCCAGGTCCTGGCAGAAAACCACTCCACATTAAAACCGAAGAGTGATCTGGGGGTAGAGGTGGGGGAGTGGGCAGGAAAATTCCCTTCAGAGGGAAAGCTCTATGTGATGCTCATTCGTTCAGCAATGTGAAACCTCTACTATGTGCCAGGTATAGGTCTAGGCCTGGGAACACAGCAGGAAACAAGACAGGCAAGGCTACTTGCATTCTAATATATCTCAGGCAGGTTAATAAGTTTGTATAGTAAATAAACACACAAGCAAGGAAATACCAGTTTTTGGAACGTGTTATGATGAAATTAAAATGGTACGATATAATCTAAAGTAGTACATTGGGTGGCCAGGGAAGGCTTCTCTGGGTTGGTGACACTGACTAAGATTTGAATGATAAGAAGGAGAAACCTGGATTAGGAGCATTTCAGACTCCCCTGCCCCGCAAAAAAAATAAATAAAAAAAAATTAAAAAGAGCATTTCAAGCAGAGGAGCTAGGGCAAATATCCTGAAGGCTACTGTAGCTGGAGGGCAGTGGGTGCTGGGGAGAGGGATAAAGAGTCAGGTGGGAAAGGTGGGAGGAAGCCAGTTCTGTAAGTTCTCAATCATCTTGACACAAAGCTTGATTTTGTGTGCAACAGAAAGTCATCAGGGATCTAAACTACATAGAAGAGTTCTCTGTGTTATTTCCTACCACCCTTTGGCTTGATTTCATGGCTCTGATTCTCTGGCTATTTATGAATCTCCCCCACCCCCCCCAAATTCCTCTACCCCTCAGCCTTTGCCAAAAGGCTCAGGCCAAAATTCTTGGAGTCATCCCTTGACTCTATTTCCTTGAAACCCTAAGAAAATTTTGTGGGGTTTACCTTTCATGTATGTCCAGTATCCAACGCTTCTCATCAACCCCTCTGCTGCCACCCCCACCTAAGCCACTGTCATCCCACACCTGGTGATTAAAACTGGCTTTTTCTCCTCTTGCCCCTACAATCTATTTGCCACACAGAGAGAGCCTCTTGAGTTGCCAAGCAGACCAGTTTACAACACTCCCATGCTCAGAGAGCCCCCTTGGTTCCTATCTTACTGGGGGCGGAAATCCGAAGTCCTTACAAGCATTTAGAAGGTCTCTATGGTATCCGCTCTTCATGACTTCTCTCCCCTCACCACCTCCCACTGCCCTTCGCTCACGCCATCCCTGGGACCCTGGCCTCCCTGCCACTATAATGCTTCTGCTCCGGGGCCTTTGCGGTTCCCTCTGTCCTGAACACTCTTTCTCCAGATAGCCCACAATGTATCCCTTTCCTCCAGCACATCTAGGCTCAAAAGCCACCCCTCAGCAGAGCCCTGCCTGTCTACACTGTTGCATCATGCAAACTGTCCCTATCCTGGCAGTCTGTATCCTCCTTACCCAGCTTTACCGCTCATTTTTTCTGCAGGTCTCACCACCTTCTAAAACACTCTACAGTTTGCCCTGGTTGCTCCTTCTCTGTCTACCCTTTCCTTCTTTATCCTCATTGTTACAGCCTGCAGTGTCTCCCATCTGGTCCCTCCTGTTCTCTTCATACGCACTCTCTCTGGGCTATCCAGTCTTGGCCCATGACTTTAAGGATAATCTCTATGCTGAGACATTCGAATTTATTGTGGTAATTGACTATTATCTGGCCTGTCCCCCAGTGTGGATGAATGTCTGTGAGGCTGGGCAACATGTCTATTTTGTTCTCTTTATGCCAAACCCCTGAAGAGGTGTTTAGCATATAGTCAATGCTCAATTAGTACTTTTGAATGAATATTGTTGAATGTATTGATAATTTTAACATTTTTATTCTATGCCCTAGATCAGCATAGGTCATGACAATGTGATACATGACAACATTTATATCTATAGTATGTCCCTTGATCATTCAAGAAAGAATTCTTTGAGGGGCACATGGGTGGCTCAGTTGGTTTCGGCTCAGGTCGTGATCTCAGGGTCGTGAGATCGAGCCCTATGTCGAGCTCCACACTGGGTGTGTAGCCTGACTAAGATTCTTTCTCTCTCTCCCTCTGCTCTTCCCCTCGCTTGTGCTTTCTCTCTCTCAAATAAATAAATAAATCTCTCTCTCAAAAAAAAAAAGAAAGCAAAGACTTTTTGAAAAGAAAAAAGTTTGAGCAGTGTATGCTGAACACAATGGTACTACCTTGACTTCCAAGTTGAACATGATGGATTGACTACATGTGTCCTCCCCAAATCCCAACAAAATGATGAAGACGAGGTAAAAGCAGAATGAACCCATAAAGACAAAAAGAATAAGAGGGAGATGACAGTGGACAAGACATATGAACAAGGTGCAATATGGAAAGCAGATGGACAAGGGTGGCCACGTTGTCAGACTGACCTGACCAAGGGAGAACCATGTTTGTCTGAAGGGAGGGGAGCCAGGAAGGAAGCTGGTTCCTGCCTCAGCATCTAGAACTGGAAGTAGGGAGACGGCTCTGAAGGCTGTCACAAGCGGGGCTGAACACAAAAGAATGGGTTGAAGATCCGCGGGAGAGACAGTGGGACTCCCACATACCTCCTACCCCGCCCAGACAGCAACTGCACATGGACAGCTGACTTCCTCCTACTTGTGATGTAGCTAAATTAGAAAGATGTTATCGCCACATATCTGCGTGATGGGGGCGGGGGATAAGAGAGGTAAGTCTTAGTCCACGTTTGGAATTCAGTAGAAAATAAGTAAAACGTACAAGTCAAATGTTAGCAGTGTCAGGATGGCAGCAGCTGCTGAGGGCTGCAAAAGCTCACCTCTGGGAAGCGTGACATGTGACCGAAGAGGGCTGGGACGGCAGTGTGCTCTTCTCCATTAGAAGCCTTATAGAACGAGTCATCTTTTAACACTGGGTCCGTGTATTACTTTTGTAAAAATGGAAATTGCCTTTCTGGCTGCTGTGTGGAAAATAGATTGGGGGAAGGCAAGAATGGAACCAAGGGAACCCCATAAGTGGTCCAGGGGAGGGATGACAAGGACGGGGCTGGGGTGCTAGGAATGGAAGTAGAGAGAACTGGCTGCATTTGCTAAGCTCACAGCAGAGTCAACACGGCCTCCTGAAGGACTGAATATAGGTGTTAAAAAGTAAGAGGAATCAAGTGTGATTTCTAGGCATTTGGCTGCAGCCGCTTGGTGTAGTCAGGGTGGAGAGGAAACGAGTACCAAGGGCACAATATTCAAGGAGGCTCTTGCTCTCAGGGCCATGCAGGTGCAGGTGGGCCCCTGAGGGTGAGGGCCTCCTGAACTGGTGTGCTCACCTCACTCTCGTCCCAGCCTTGACTTGGAAGGTTCTAATGCTATTTACTGAGATGGGCAAATGAGTGGCAAAGGCATAGAAGTCACAAGGGAGGACAGAGAGTGAAAAAAAGTGTTAGTTTGGACAAGTCGTGAGTTGTCAAGCAGTACAAATCCGCAGCTCGGGGAGCAGTCATGTCGGAGATGGAAATTCGAATGTCTCAGCATAGAGATTATCCTTAAAGTCATGGGCCAAGACTGGATAGCCCACAGAGAGTGCATATGAAGAGAACAGGAGGGACCAGATGGGAGACACTGCAGGCTGTAACAATGAGGATAAAGAAGGAAAGGGTAGACAGAGAAGGAGCAACCAGGGAGGTAGGAAGGAAGCCAGGAGAGGCTGGTGTTCCAAAGCCAGGAAGAAAGCCTTTGCAGAGGAGACCATCCTGAATGCTTCATTCCCCAACCCTTTACAGAGATTGTCCTGTGAAGAGGACAAAATGCTTGTGTCCTCTGTCTTACCCAAGGCCAGTCTCCATGTGTCCACCTGGGACTCCGGATAACTCTGGCTTCTCTCCACCTTTGGTGTTGCCTCACTATCAGTCCTGCTCCCTCCCAGCTTCCGGGTCACTGCCTTTCCCTGCAGTCTGGGGCCTATCCATTCCCCAGGACCTCACGCACCTCCTGTCTTGACCCTTGCTTTCTAAGGATGGGACTTGGGTCATTCATCCAACAACCGTTTATGAAGCACCTAATGTGCCAACAGTGGTTCCAGGCACAGGGAGTAGGACAAGGTAGTTACCCCGAAGGACTCGCTGCCTGCCATGACACTCCTGCCCTGTGCCCCTTCAGCTAAAATTCCTCACTGCCCAAGTCTGTATTCTGGCTCCAAGCCCCCTGGCCAGACTTACAGGAAGGCCCAGTGAACCTCCATGGGGTGATAAGGAGCCCAAACATTTCCCCTTCCCTGACGTGAGGGCTCACTGGAACGTAGAACCATCAACTTTGGAGAAAGGCATGCCCGGGATGAGCCGAAGTATGTGCCCATTCAGCCCAGATCCTAGTACAGTACCTGGCATGTGGTGGTGCGTGGGATGGTGGATGAATGAATGAAGTGCCCACCCTGAGTTGAAATACAAATGATTTTTGGCAACAACAAAAACAAATACATAAGGAATCTTTTCACGAGAGACGATGAAGGTTGAAGGCGGGAGGGGTGTGCGAGGTCAGTCTGCCTAAAGACAAGGTATGGACAAAGGAAACCCAGAGATCTGGCCCCATGGGGAGGCTGAGGCCACAAACCTGCTCCCTGTTGCGTCTGCTCCCTGGTGCCCAGGCTGGGTCCTGGAGCTAGCCCAGCACCCCATTCTCCAGAGCATGTGGCTTTAGCGGCAGTTTGTAGCTTGGAGCAGGCTCTCAACAATCTCGGCCTGACAGGCAGCAGCTGCAAACTCCCAGCAAGAGATTGCAAGTTTGCATTCCTGGGGCGGGAGGCGTATTGGCCTCTGGATCTCATCCCTATTGAGGCATTGGCCCTGGAGGTGGAGGGTGGGAGGGCAGCCCCAGCCTTTGCAGCCCCTCAACCCCCTTCACTTGGAAGCCAGAGAAGCTAGCAGATGGAAAGAAGCCATTTACTGATCCATGGCTCAGCTAAGGGACTGCTCAGCTCTTCAGCTAGCCTTGTAGAACTTTCCAGAGTCAACGAGTCAACTGTCCAGGCACCCATAAGGTTATCCCAGCCTCGAGCTGCCTCAGGAATCTCTACACATGGCCCCGTAGATATACAGCCTGCTGGTTTTAAAGCAAATTCTGTTCAGGGCTCCCTCCTGAAGGTAAGTTGGAAAGTGTGCCACCCAGGCCCTGCCACAGGGGTCCGGCTGTAGCTTTGCATCATACCCCTGGTGTAGGACAGCCCGTGCCCACGGTCCTCTGCATCTGGACCGCCTGCACAACCGTGCTGTACACACAGCGTCTCTGTCTGAACCTGGAGACACGCCTGCGTCAGGCGACAACCTCCCCCCACCTCCCGCTCCATGGCCCCACCTGGCAGCTAGCTGGCGCTTCTCTCCCAGCCCCATCAGCTTCATCTGTGTTGCTTTTCCCAATAGCCGAATAGTTTATTTCAAAGTGCTAATATTGATTAGAACAGGTCTGAGAAGCTTAATGCCGTTGACATGAAGGTGGGAACCTGCGGGCCTTACTGAAAGTACCAAACCCTAGCCCTGAGTGGAGGCTCATCAGATGGTCAGCAGTCTGTGTGTGTGTGATTAGAAGCAAGAACAAATTAAAGAACATAAGGTGCTGGAAAATACACTTTGAAAGACCGTATCTTGTAGGAATGGTACTAATGTTTAGCCCCTCTCCTCTCCCCCACCCCTCCTTTTTTTAAGATTTATTTATTTATTTATTTGAAGGGTGAGGAGAGGGAGAGGGAGAACCTTAAGCAGATTCCTCACTGAGTGGGGAGCCCAAGGTGGGGCTCGATCTCAAGACCCCGAGATGACGAGCTGAGCCAAAACCAAGAGTTGGACGCTTAACCGACTGCGCCACTCAGGTGCCCCCGAACCCCAGGCCCTTTTATAACAAGGCATTTTACCATTTGGCCTGTCTACACCCCACCTCTGTGAACGCTTCCAGGAAGGCGCACACCCACAGCCGGGCAGCCTCTGTCTCAGCAGGCACCGTGTGCCTCACCACCCCACACACCCCATAACGAGTTCCGTCCTGCAGTGTGAGGAAAAGCCTCCAGCCAACACTGGGCTTTTCTTTTCTTGCAAATCTTCCTATGTTAAGCCAAGATGCTACTCCATGGTGCTAGTTTTCACCTAATGGAGTCACCGTAAGAGTTCCCTCCCCTTCTCACAAGATGTCCCCTCAAATATTTCAAGGCAGCTAGCTGCTCTGTTCGCACCACCTCCTTTCAAAGTGAAAGGGTTCTCCTCTTCTCAATCACCCTTCAAGGGAGCAGATAGCCACATCAGACCAATCACTTGGCCCTGGACATGTTCTCTTGTGTCAAAGCCCCTTAAAGTTGGGCTGGTGCTTTGCAGTGGATATCAAGGCCCTTGACAATGTTCCTAGCTTTTATTTCCATAATCTGACTTCCAGAAATCCATCCTAAAGAAATGATCTACATATGTAACCAAGTGTTGCTCTTACAGCTCTTCCCTTGAAGTGTTGGCCTTTATTATGGAGGAATATCCGGTAAGGTGGGCAAATCAATTGCCATGTCCACATATACAGCCATCAAACACCATCTTTGTGAGGAATATGGAGAAAAGCAATATGCATAGTTATGTACTCAGTATTACACAGCTGCACACCCACATTGCACACTCACACATACGTATGCACACAGGTGCATGCCCAGACCCACACACAAAACAGGAAGGAACACCCTTAAATGTGAGCAGTGGGAATACATATCGGTGGCATTCTGGGTGATGATTCTTTTCTATTTTGTATTTCTCAAATATTCTACAATGAGCATAAACTGCTTCTCATTTGCAATTGGAAAAGTTACTGTTTAAAATGGAACTGGACACAGAGCCCTCATATTGTCTGACTGGCCCAGGGCGTTGGTCACTCTCCCTGTGCCGTGTCCTGGCCTCCCTTGTCCTGAAGCCTGAGAGGCACAGACCCGCCTGCAGCCAACTGCCCTGAGGTGTTTTGGAGGAGCTGCCCTTACCCAGTACCCCCTGCTGGTGACACCATGGGGCATGTTTTTGCCCTGGGCAGGTCTTGTCCCAGACAGAGAATGCACACGCAGCAGAAGACAGGAGGTCGTGATTCAAGAGTAAGTCATACTTGTGGAGTAAATAAAATACTGCCCACAGCAACAGGCCTGCCTTTCACATATTCCCCTTGGGGCCAGATTTTGCTAGGCCATTACCATACATGAAGGGTGGCCATGTGGGCCGATTTCACCTGTGTGGGAAGTCCCCGTGAATATGTAAAAGAACCCATCCAGGAGGTTGTCTCCTCCACATGGACACAGAGGACAGCAATGCCAGGAGGACAAGGGAGGGGTCCAGTGAAGTGGTGAAAAGCCAAGAAGCTCTTCCTGGCTGTGTGACCTGAGGCAAGTTACTTAACCTCTCTGAACCTCAGCTTCTCTTAGTATAAAATGGAGACCACAGTAGGACTGTATACCCTGGTGGCTGTGAGGATTCACTGAGTGCAATTCTTCTAAGAACTTAAAGCAGAAACTATCAGCCATCAGTGTTCACAGGTTACATGTGGCAGACCAGGGAGAGGACCTTGGCTGTCTGACCCTGTGTCAACTGCTCAGGCCATGGGGCCTGTCACCTTCTTTCTTTCTCTGTCCTTTAATAAATGCCCTGTGTGTGGATGAACTGCAGAAGCAGAAGGGTGTGCACACTGAGCTCTGCGCTTTTCTCTGGGAGCGGTACAGAGCCCCTTCTTCCCCTCGGGGGCTCCACTGGGCCCTAATGTGGCACCTCTGCTGTGCAGTGCCTCCTGCCCAGCTTCCCCATCTGCCAGGACCCACATCCATCTGTTCACGAAGACTAGATGGGCCCCAGTCTCCTCCTGTGAGTTGAGTATCTGGTCCGAGGAAGCCAGAAAGGTCACTGCCATGTGTGGGCAAGCCCCCTCTCTCTGTAAACTCGCCTCTCAATAAATGATGAGTGTTGTCACATCTCACTCGAGAAGCCAGAACAATATATGCTCAAGCCTTTCCAGTCAGGATTGTTCCCACAAGCCTTTGGCTTCTGTGGGGAACATTTGGTTTAAAAGGAAATGGAATTTCCCCTTCAATATTCTTCTTGGATGACAGGTCTGTGATTGGAATCAGGGCATGAAAAATCATGCCCCGGTGGTTATTTCCATTAGTGGCTTTTGACTTTGCAGGGACACCTGGAGCACAGAGCACCCAGCCTCTCCCACCTCCCACTTCCCACCCCCACAGCTCAGGCAGGTCATGGCTGTCTGACCTGGGGCTGTTTGTTATTTCAGAGCCCTGTGCTGTCTGGTCGGGAGCTTGGTGAACTCAACTTGGCAAGAACCTGCTACCTGGTCTCTCCTCACATCATTGTCCCCCAAGCCCACACTCTGGTCCGGGCCTCTTCCTCTGCAGACGTGATGGAACTCCTGAAACTCACACATACACACACGTGCACACACACACACACACACACACACAGTGAATGCTTGCTTCTCTGCCTGCGACAATCCCAGGGAAGGACTCATTGTCATATAAGACAGAAGAAATTGTTCATTGTCTAGGTTGCAGGATAGCAGAACCCAGTGAAGGAAATGGACATGGGGCCTGGAGACTCAGAAGAGGAGTAAGATGAGCCCACACTCAAGAATGAGTCCTCGAAGAAGGGTCAGTGAGAAATAGCACTGTGGCAGCATCATAGCTGGCTTGTGCATCTGGCTCCTGTCGTAGCCTGGGAGCCCTGGAGGGTAGCCACACATCTCCGTCCCTCACCCCCAACACAGGTCCAGGCACAGACCAGTGCTCAGGAAATGTTTGTTGGTAATGGAAAGAAGGAAGAAGCAAGAGGAGCAGGGTAGCTAGCTTCTGCTCGGAGATCCGAGTGCTATTTTCCTTAACTTCAGGCAGGGTTTGGAGGACAACGATGTGTGTTTGCTGAGCAGGATGTAAGCCAAGAGGAGCGGGGTCCTCTGCGGCCAGATGAGAAGGAGCCTGGTCTGATGACTTGGAGCAGGAGGCACCAGCTACACGGGGCTCACATGCTGCTCCTGGACCGGGAGGGCCAGTGTGCAGATGCTGCATAGCACGCAGGGTGACTGCACCTGCCTGCCATCAGCATGGAGCCCACGCCAACCCCCTGTCCTTCACAGAAAATGATGGCTATGCTCAGGAGCCAGAGGATTTGCCTCCTGTGGTGGGGGCCAGAGGCCAGAGGACCGATGGAAAAGGTTAGCGTCTGGGCCTGGGCGAGGAGTGCCGCCCACATGCCCACAGTATGGCTGCCAACACTCCTCAGGATGCCATCGCCTTCCTCCAGCGCCCAGAGCCCTGAGCATCCCCCATTCCCCAGTACCTATGCAGCCAGTGGCAGTCAGTGGGGGCTGCTTCTGACCCACTGCCAGGAGGGGGAGGACTGTGAACTCACCGCCGGTCCCCGGGAAATCAGGCCGTGTCCGTGCAGGCGAAGCAAAAGCACCCACAGATCGCTGCCCAAAGACAGCCCTCTCCCTGGCTCCCCTATGCTCCGGTTCTCTCAGATCTTCAGAGAAGAGTCTGTGGGCAGTGACTGTGGGCAGAGAGGAAGAATCATTTCTCTACAGAGGCTCTTGCCTCCTGGCAATGTCTGAGCCCCAAGTGCAGCTCTAAACCAGCTGGAAATGAACCCATTTCTTTCTGTTCCCTGACATTTTACATAGTCTTTCTAGCCAATAAAGAAAACAAACAACACCTGCATTGTTTAGGAACTGTGTTTGGCAACAGAAATCTGAAGACCAGTGACTTACACACAGGCACGTGAACCCCGAGGAAGCTGCTCCCCATCCTGCTGCAGCACCCAGGCAGCCTGGATTTCTGTCTGTTTTGAGGCCTGATATCCTACTCTCTTGGGAGTCTGTGTAATAACCCCCACTTGCTTCCAATCAACGGGCTTTTAAAAAGTCAGGTGAGGTTGAGGGGGGTCCTGTCTCTTGCAACAGCTTCCATTTGAACCGCCTACTTCCCACAGCCTCCCATTCCTGACCCCAGTTGCAACCAAAATGCCAAAGGTTTGCCTGAAGCCGGCAGGCCTCATGGGGACAGGATTTATTGCTAAGGGAGACAAACACTAGGGAGATCCCCTAAGCAATAAGGAAGATGGTGCCATCGCCCAGGTTTCTGAGCACCCGGGGTGACAAGCAGCACATTCGTCCAGGATAGCACTTCCTTTGGGAACCTGCTGCAGGCTCAGCTGAGCTAAGTCAGAGTTTCTCCCAAAGAAACACACTGAGCGGTAAGAAGAGCCGGCAGCCCTTGAGAAATCTGATGAAGATGGAGGTACACTTGGTGGGTATCCGAAGATGTGTGTCCTGGTGCACTTTGAGAACCTCTCCACGGTACATTTTTCCCGAGTGACCGAAGTTGGTTCTATGAAAGCAGAAAGAGCTGTGTGACCTAGGGTGGGTCACCTGACCTCTCTGAGCTGTAGATCGCAGGACGGTTGCGAGGCTTGGTGATGAGGAGAGCACCCACATGGCGTCTGGCACACAGATGACACTTTTCTCAGCTTCGTCATCATGCCAAAGTTTACCGAAGGGAAGTAAAATAAAATGACCCCGCTCCAATCCTTTGCGCTGGGAGAGATGCTAAGGCTTTGCAATTAAGAAAATGAGCTTCCACGCTGGATGCACCTGCGCCCGCTGCGTGCAGTGGGGCCAGTTACCCCATCTCGTTAGCCTGTTTCTCCAGCCCTGCAGTGATGCCCGTGAGAGCACCCCGCTCGGTAGGGGTGCTGGAAGACTCCCAGGAGACGGTGAACAGGGGGCCGTGAGCCCAGCTTTCCATACTAAGCAGCACTTGCTAGCATCGGCTGGTCGTATAGCTGCTATTTGCCTTTTTCTGACCTTTCCCTCGGTCAGGAGCTGCCCTTAGCATTGCTGACGTGGGGCCGCTCCGGGAGGAGCCTTTGCTATGTCCGGGGTGAACAGTGGGGTAGCAGGATGACAGGAGGGAAGACCTGAGGGCCTCTGGCTATGGGAGCCCGCTGCAGGGCTGCCAAGGACACTGCTGACCCCAGCCCAGGTCAGATGCGTGCTTGGTCGCCTGAGCTCCCCAACCCCTCCCAGCCCAGGACAACAGGTGTATGTGCTCGGTAACTCGAGCCTACCTTCTGAGGGCCCGAGCAATTGAGAGAGGACAGACAACTCTTTCTTCAGACAACCACAAGGCCAATAAACAAGTTTTCAGGGAGACCATGGCCAGCTCGAGATTCTGCAGGGCCGGCTGTCAGTTTGGGGATTATCCAGGACCTTTGCTTTTCATAACAACAGTGGCAGCAACCAACCATTTGCTGAGCCACCGGTGGGGTGCTTAGCGCTGCCCGGGCTTCTCCCTATGCTGTTTCCCAGTTCTTCCTCTCTGCAGCCCTGTGCAGGGAGCAACGGATAGAAGCAGAGACACCAGAGTCACACAGAGCAGGCTTGAACCTCAGCTCTGCCACAGGCAGTCAGTTCACCTCCTGGAGCCTCAGTTTCCTTGTCTGTAAAACACAGCTGATGATACCTACATCGTGTGGCTTTTGAGAATGGGATGAAGTGATGTCGAGAAGACTGGTAGCCCAGAGCCTGGTACAGAGTAAGCCCTCAATATACGGCAGCCAAATACATCATTGGCGCAGCATCCGCACTTTAAGTGGGAGGACACTGAAGCGCGTTCAGCCAGAACCGGACGTGGTCTGACAAGCTCATGTCTTACCCACTGTGTCCTCTGCAGCACGTGTGGGTTGTTTCCCCCAGCCCTGGTAACTCTGCTGGTGGACAGACGGGAGAGAAGGAAATCACTGGATTCAGGATTCCAGCCAGAAAGAGACAAAAAGCACCAGCTAAGACAGGGGGTGGTATCGATGGCTTCTTATTGCTCAGATCGTCTTCCTGCCCCTAAATCCAGAACGTTCTTCAGAAAGGGCTAAAGATGAGTACACAGAGACAAAATCCCAAGTTATCTTCTTCCAAACACAGACTCATCAATACACAGAAAGCCACAGAACACATTTCCCTGCCCAGACCCTGGGACGAAGAGCGAAGGATAAAAGCCGATGAGACTCTTCATTCAAGGCATACGGCGACTGTCCCCAGAGAGGAGCCCTCAGGGTATGTCCGTGTATGTGTGCTCACTCAGATGCCATGAGTCAAACGAAGTGCTGCCCAAAGCTCTGTAAGGGGTCCAAGTGACCATAGTTTCCCCAACATAGTCTTAATTATTCTAATCATTGCTTCAACTTAGCATAGCTTAAATTGGTATAAATGCATTTATAAATAAGATGTTTTGTCATGAGGTTATGCATTTTCTCCATGCAAACAATTTTATACATGACATTGAGGATATAAGTTTAAATCCATAAAGGTCTGTTTAAACCCTACTATGTCAGCAATACCATGCCTTTTAGTGAAAATACCTTTACGTTAGAACTTATCTCTTGAGATAGCAAGGCCAAGGAGGAGGTCATGGAAGAAGGTAAAGGATTCATGAAGGAGCCTGGGCTTAAGTTATAAAGACATTTCCCTACGTGGAATTATTTGGTCACAAACCAGCTTATGACTTTATGTTCCCAGGATGTGGGCACCTTTCTAGGATCTGTGAGCAAGTCTGAAACGACAGCCCTCATAGGCAACTTTGTACCATCTGCCAGGGGCTTCCTTCCAGGCCCTGATACACATGAGTGAGATCTTTTTCCTTTTCTCCCAGTCCAAGAGAAGATGTTCTTAACTGTTCTCGAGGCCTCAGTCAACACAACGTTTCCTTCCATGGCAAAAGCCAGATGAGAATAAAAACCGTCTTACAGGGGCACCTGGGTGGCTCAGTCGGTTAAGAGTCTGCCTTCAGCTCAGGTCATGATCTCAGGGGCCTGGGATCGAGTCCCGCATTGGGCTCTCTGCTCAGTGGCGAGGCTGCTTCTCCCTCTGCCTCTATGATCTCTCTCTCTCTCTCTCTCAAATAAATAAATAAAATCTTTAAAAAAAAAAAAAAAGTCTTACAGCAACTTGCTCTCATGAAACCTTCGAGTGCCCATCTGTTGTTGTGCCTGCCTCACATCTACTTCTCCCAGGTCTGTTAACAGCACGCCATCTTGCCCTGAGGCAATGTGGTTTGCAGTGGGTGTGACCCCACCCCAGGTCCAAGGCTGGGCACGCGGCTCAGGTCCAGCCAACCAGAGCACTACATCTCCCGGCTGACGGTAATTGCTTCCCGTGTGAGCAGGTGACCCAACCCGGTCAGTCTAAGCTAACGAGATGGAGCCGGTGGTGGTGGGAAGTGGGGAAGAGGGTTCTTCATCTGCTAAGCGTATAAAGGTGCTAGCCACCTCGCAGCTGCTCAGGGAGCTCGTGAGAAGAATCTGCCTGAAAATGAAGTGAATGTGGAAAGAGGGAAGCAGAGGAAGAGACAGACTGAGTCCTAATTACATCATTTGAGCTCCATGTCTAAAGCCAGTGACCGGGCCTTTTCACTGACACACGCAAATGATACATTCTCTAAAGGTGTGTCATCCCTTCAGCTGGTTTTTCTAGCGCTTGTAAGGGATGGAGTTTGGGCTGATAACAAATTTCAACCTTAGAAGAGAGTGATTTTCCTTCTCTCTTATTACTTAATTCTCAGTCCTGTATAAAAGCCTTAGGTTATTCCTAATGTCATTAACTGCTTGCTGCCTGACCTTGAACAGGGTCATATCCAAGTGCCCTCATTAGGAAAATGAAGGCATTGGGCCCTATCTCACAAGTTCCTTCCAGCTCTGAAATTGTGGACTTCTATGAATAGTCTCTTAGCAACCTTCACACTCAGAATTAGATACAAAACTATTTTCTTCACGAGAGTGGATTCAAAACATTAAAATAAAACTGGAAAAAGTTTAAATCAAATGTCAGATGATGAAAACCACGCAAGGCCTCTTTCCTTTCGCAAAGCATAGAACCACGTGGTGTGGATGCGGCACCTGCTGGTTTCTGGTGCCTGAAAACTTCTACCACCCCCACCCCCTCCCATGCCCCTTCTACTGAGGAATTCCCAGGTGTGGCTAGAGCTCATCTATCCCATTTGGCCTTTCAGAGATGGGGTACGTATACAGTTTAATAATCCTCAGACAGGTTTAAAAACAAAACTGTGGTTGCTTTGTCCATAGAATCTAAGGTCCCTTCCCAAAGCCCTTCAGCGATTCTCTGTCACCCTGGTGCCAAGTCAGATGCCTGCCCACAGGCTCCTATCCCTTCTCCTGCTCCTGCCTACTTGTGCATCCTTGGCGCATCACCTCATCTCGTGGGGCCTCAGTTTCCTCATCTGTAAGATTAGATGGTAATAGTACCTTCCTCCAAGAGTCGCTGTGAGTCCTGAATGAGTAACATCCCCAGGACAGCCCCCGGCATATAGTAAGCACTGTATGAGTGTTCGCTCTCATCTTCACCACCAGTATCCTGGAGGGACTCCTCAGTGCCAACGGATGGTTGCTTGGATGGGAGGAGGAACAAACAGGTTAAAATCATGAAGTACTCAGAAATATTTCACGTCCTGTAGGTTATCAGTAAATACTTAGTAACAATGGTGGTCTAGAGACATAAAAGCAAGAATTCAGAAGGAACAAAGCACATGGTCTGCTCCCCTTCCTGCCATTTCTGCCCGCTCCCAAGTCCCCAACAAATCTCTTCTGCTTAGAACTTTTGCTACTGGCTTGCAGGGCCTAGGATGTCCAGTTAATGATGATTTGCAGCTCTTGGTGTAAATTTGCTCCTCTTGGTACCTGATATGAACTGCTCCCAAAACAATTGCAGACTCATTTCTCAATTATGTCTATTTAGGCTGAAAGATACCCAGAGTGACCAGCTGACCCCAGACTTCAGTTCCCTGGGGCACCCAGAAGTAACCGGATTTGGGAACCAATTCTCCTAACCTGCTCTCAAATGAAACAATTGATGACTCAGAAAGACCATTTACTGAGAGTAATAGGAAACAGATTAGCCCAGAGCCCCAGTCCCTGGTATCACATAAAGAATTATCTCCCAGAAGGCTCACCCTCTGAGCACCCAAAAGGCTGCTCATTGGCTTCAGAATAAAGTGGGTGTAAACCCTCCAAGTAGCACGCAGAGCAAAATGAGAACAGGCCAAGGGCCTGCAGAACTGGATTGTCACTCTTGCAAGATTTGTTAGCTGGGTGCCTTTGGGCAAATTTCTAACTTCTCTGAGCCCCAGTTTCTCCCAGTGCAAAGTGGGGCCATGATACTCCCACCCCACGGAGTAGCTGTGAGAACTGAGATGGTACACGTAAAGTGCCTGCTACACCAATAAATGGTACATCTCCGTGGTTTTGAATGTCCTTCCTCCTCTTGGCAAATACTTCTGTGCCAACAGCCAGCATCAGCCCGTGGATCCACTCGCTCCGCCCCCCACAGAGATGGATAGACTCCAAACGGTTTCCATGCTGATCCCCTTTTCCCAGTTTCCGCCATCTCCTGCCATAACTTCATGGCAGTGCTCCCTGGCAAAATAACCACCCGTTGGCTCGTGATTTCCACAGGCTCATAGCCTCCATGAAGCCTCTCTCCATGCCCTCTAGGGCCATGTACACCCCAAGATTAAGATCCTCTGCCTTAATTGACCTTCCGTGGCTTCAGACCCTCCTGTCTGTGCTTGGCTGGTACTCCTGTTACCCATGATTTCTTAGCTGGTCCCCCAAAGTAGCAGCATAAGGGTCTCTCGCTCCACAGTTCACAAAGTACCACAGAACAAAGTGACACGTTCTCCCTCGAATGGTCACGGAAGGCTAATTCCACACCTCCTCAGCCTCCTCTGTGTGGGTCTGCCTCGAAAGACCTGCTTTCCCGACTCTCACCTCAAAATCAAAGGGCCTTCCCAGGAATGGGGCCTGCAGAGTGTCCACCTGCCCCCTCCGTCCAGCAATCCCCATCCCGAGCCTCATCCCACTCCGGGGCCCGCCCCTGCATGTTCCCGGGCTCCCGTCCTGCGAGCCACCTGTCCCCGGGCTTCACTGACAAGTGCCACTGGCCTGCAAAACTCCTCTGGGCTCTGCCACCAGGGCAGGGGAACGAATTAAGAGACCGGGGTTAAAAGATAGCAGGCTTCAGAAGCAGACTCTAAACAGACTTGAATAGCAGAAAGTTTCAAAGGCTCGCGCTGAAGTCCTCATAAAACTCCCGCCGCCTCCTCTGTGAGCTGGCAGTCCCAGGCTCTTTCAGATCTCTGAGCCGCCTCCTTGCCCAGCCACCAGCTCCAGTCCTGCCAAGAAACCAAAGGGCCTTTTGTGTTGAAGCCTTTCAGTGGGAAGAGACTGGCGGGGGGCTCTGGACCCTCCCAATCTGAAACATGAATGTCTCATAACCCCGCTAAGCCAGAAATTCTCTACCCTCTCCTGCCAGGGAATGATGACAGTCTTGAGCTGGAGGGGGACTTAGTCCTATGTCTCACATGCTCATCTAGCGGGTGAGGAAACGGGCTCAGTCTCTTCAGTACAATGGAGCTAATCTTCTTGTTGGCCCAGAGCTCTCAGGAGGGAGCGGCCCAGCGGGACATGCTCGTGGTTGTCCAGAAGCCTCGCCTCATCCGTGTGCTGCTCCACGCACAGTCTCCTCACTCGGTGGCTGCGCAGGATTCACGGAGCCTGTTCCTCCATGGCCCGAGTTTCAGGAAACTTCACAGTGTTGGCAAGACTATCGAAAACTGAACACGAATAAATGGTCACACAGAGCTTTAAAATGTATATATGTCTTCGTCTGCTCCGGCTGCCGTAACAGAAGCCACAGGCCGCGTGGCTTACACAACACACATTCATCGTCCCACAGCTCTGGAGGCCGGAAGTCTGAGATTGCGGTGTCCACGGGGTGGGTTTCTCCTGCGCTTCTGGCTGGGGGGACACACCTTTCAGCTGTGTCCCTCCCACAGCCCTTTGTCTGTGCGTGCACCAGCTCGTGTCTCTTCCTCTTATTATAAGGCCACTAGTCCTACTGGATTGGGGCCACCATTATGGCCTCATTTTACCTTAATTACCTCTTTTAAAGGCCCTATCTCCAAATACAGTCACATTCTGAGGCACTAGAGGTCAGGACTTCAATACTTGCTGAACAGTACTGCCCTCCTGTCAGGGCTCCCAGCTGGGCTCTTATTTCACCAAGGTAGTTATGTTTTTCTCTTTCAAGAACATACACATTGCTGTGGGCTGAATTGTGCCCCCCACACACACACACACATTCATATAGTGCGGTCCTAATCCACAGGGACAGGCCCCTGGCCGTGCTGAGACACCTGCGTGCAGGACTTCCTCCACCACCTGCTGGCTGAGCCGTGGTCTACTGTGGGTCGGCATGCGGCCAGAGAGCGGTTGGACACTTCCATCAAGCAAGGAGTAAGTGCAAGCCTAGAACCAACAAACCTGGGTCCTAATGAGCCTTGGACAAGTGACTCGGTGTTGCTGACATTCAGTTGTCTCTTCAGTACAGTGGAGCTAATCTGTCCTGAGCACTTCACGGGAAAGTAGGGGAGAGCAAATAAGATAAAGCAAATACAGGGCAGCCTACTGTGAACTGTAGTTATACCAAATAAGAGAAAGTTATTAAAACTCATGTTTCTTTTTCCTTTCGAGTAAACTAACATGTCCCCCACAAAAAGATGACTTCTCCAAAAGCATGGTTATCATCGATGGTGTTTCTTAAGAGCCAGTGTCTCATGGGCCCATATGTCACCAGCTGTACTTGTCCTGGGACCTGAATGAGCTCGGGGGGTGGGGTGGTTTGCTTTGTCCCAGTGAATGGTATGTGTAAAGGGTCTATCGCTGCTGTGTCAGGGAACTGCTCATGCAGAGGGAGAGGTGGGCCTGAGCTGAGTCCCCAGCGATGTGGTGGACATGACCAGGCACTGGCATTCCCAGTGGAGGGGATGCAAGGCAGAAATTCACAATGGAGGTGGGAAGATCTGTAGAAGCAGCACAGGGTGGTGGGTACCAGCCAGCCCCTAGAGCTGGGTTTGAATCCAGCCCCACATCTTTGGGCAAGGTTCTTAGGCTCACTGTGACTCAGTGTCCTCATCTGTAAAATGGAAACTATTAGGGCACCCACTGCATAAGTTGTTGTGGGCTTTAAATAAGTCATATATCAAGAGGTCTTAGAGTGGTAGCTGGGACATGGTGAGTGGCCAGGGAGTGTTAGCTGTCATTAAGCACTGGCTGAGCAGCTGGTATATGCCCTGTTCTTTCATTAAGCACTGGCTGAGCAGCTGGTATATGCCCAGCACTATGCTAGGGACACAGCCTTGCCCTCCAGAAGCACACAGTATGCATAGATGTGAAACCACTTAAACAACTTTTCAACAGTCTCTCAGAGATAAGCGCAACACTTATGGAAACCAGGAAGAGCACATGACCCAGCCTGAGTGGAAGTGGAGGGAGGACAGACATGGGATGGGGAGTCCAGAAAATCATCCCCAAGAAGGTATCACCTGGTCCAGTCTTAAGGAGTAGGAATATCCTCGGAGGGGGCTGAAGGTAGGAGGGCACCACATGCAGAGAGATGTGGGGCAGCGTGGTCCCCATGGCAACCAACCAGCAGTTCTGGGTTGGAGGAGCTTATGATAAGTAGGGATGACAAAGGACACAGCTGAGTGCCTGGCTTGATCCCATGTGGGTTTGAGCAGGGAATAGCATACTTGGATTTGTGGTTTAAGCCTGAGCACAGCAAGAGGTAGAAGTGGAGGGGAGAACATTAGAGGGGAGAACAGAAAGTGAGCCATGAGCAGACAGGCCCAGGGGCCATAGTGATGGGGATGCAAAGAGAGCAAGGACACCAGGAATACTTACAAAGGACATGGCATGATGTGACCGGGTAACTATATGAAGAGGGGGAGAAGGTGCTGGATCCATGAGAGTACCTCAGAAAGAGAAAGGGGGTTCAGAGGAGGACAAGTCTGCCATGCAGGTAGGGGGTCCAGTTCTTAGTCCCGAGCATGGAGCATGGAGGCAGCAGCCCAGGGAGAGGGAGGGGAAGATCAGAGCAGAGGCCTAGCCCAGAGTCAGGGAAGGCGCAAGCATCCAGGGATGAGGAGACAGTGAAGGGACCTAAAGGAGGCCGAGGGGCAGAGGTCTGAGCCCACCCTGGTGGAGGGAGGACAGGCCCTGGCAAGGCTTGGCCACAGGAGGGCAGTAGAGTGCCCATGGAAGGTGGGCAGTGACCCAGGCAGAGCATCAAGAGGGAAAGGGGTGGCCAGGAAGCAGACGAGCACGTCTGGACCTTCCTTTGGGAGATGTGAGTGAAATGGGGAAGAGAAAAAGGTATGAAGTAGAATCGGGGGGAAGCTAATTTTTAAATGGGAGAAGTATGAACTAGGACCAACAGGGGCAAAGGTGGAGGACGGAAGGGAAAAGTGCTTCCTGAAAGGCCCAGCCCCCAGGAGGTCAGAAGGCATGATACCAGCCTGGGATCCTCTGGGGGTAAGTGACAGAAAACCTGATTTACCTGGACCTAAGAAACGGAGGATCTGTTGGCTCATGTAACTGAAACATTCCAAGGTAGTCTGACTTCGGCACAGCCAGATCTAGGGGCTCAAGTGGGATCAGAGGATCAGGCTTCTCTCCCTCTGTCTCCTGTCTCTGATTCCTCTCTGTTGACCCCATTCTCAAACAGATGCACCTTTTTTAATTCTTCTTTTTAAAAACGGATGTAATTCACTTATAAAACTCACCCTTTTAAAATGTACAATTGTACTTTACAATTATTTTAACTATATTGACAAGGTTGTGCAACTCTCACCTCTATCCGATTCCAGAACATTTCCATCACCTCCCACCAAAAACCTGTACCCATTAGCAGTCACTCCCCAATTCCCCCTACTCCTGGCCCCTGGCGAGAGGCTATGTGTGGCTTTGGGAGGAGTGTGTTCATATCGGAGGCAAATAACTTGCAAAATTGTTTATGAAAATAGCTCAGAGAGTCTCAAAAATGATATCCAGTTTGGTTTATCTAGTTGGTAATAGATAAAAGCCTTTTCTTGTGTTCGGAAATTATTTTCCAGTCCCCAAATTCCATCTTTTTAACATGCACTGGCACTATTTTTACTTAAGATCTTTGACCCAATTACCAATTCAGGCATTTCAGTCCTCCAGAAACGATGGAACAATGACTAAAGAGTTTTACCATGACTGAAATCATC